>NW_028270176.1:19211560-19294060 GCF_037043375.1 Chiloscyllium plagiosum
ACACTCACACACCCTCACACACACATGCACATCTTTACACGAACACTCTTACACACACACACCCTCATACACACCCTCACGCACTTACACACACACACACGCACCCTCACACACTCACAAGCACCCTCACACACACACTTACACACACACACGCAATCTCACACCCTCACACACACTCTCACACACACACACCCACACACACACTTACACACACACCCTCACACAGACCCTCACACACTCACACAGACCCTCACACACTTACACACACACACGCTCACACACACCCTCACACACCCTCACACACTCACACTCACACACACCCTCACTCACCCTCACACACTCACACACACTCTCACTCACACTTACACTAACACACAATCACTCACACACACTCATTCACACTCACACACACACTCACTCACACTCACTGACACTCAAACTGACACATTCACACTAACTCCCTCACACTCCCTCACGCACACACTCACGCTTACTCACACACACTCACACACTCACTCACACTCACTCACTCACACTCACTCACTCACACACACTCACGCTAATTCAAACTCACTCTCAATTACACTCATTCACACTCACTCACATGCACACTCTCTCACACTCACACTCACACACTTACTCCCTCTCACACACACTCACTCACACACTCATACTCATACTCACTCACACTCATTCACACTCACCACACACACACTCACACTCTTTCACACTCACACACACTTACACACACTCACACACACACACTCACAC
The DNA here is from genome assembly GCF_037043375.1 of Chiloscyllium plagiosum. Classification (NCBI taxonomy): domain Eukaryota; kingdom Metazoa; phylum Chordata; class Chondrichthyes; order Orectolobiformes; family Hemiscylliidae; genus Chiloscyllium; species Chiloscyllium plagiosum. The sequence continues at coordinate 19,212,332 of NW_028270176.1, forward strand.
ACAGTCACACCCACTCACTCACTCACACGCACACACTCACACACACTCACACACACTCACACACACACACTCTCACTCACGCACATACTCACACACACACACTCATACTCACTCACACACTCACACTCACACACACACTCTCACTCACACTCATACTCATACTCTCTCACACTCATTCACACTCACCACACACACACTATCACTCTTTCACACTCACACACACTTACACACACTCACACACACACACTCACACACAGTCACACCCACTCTCTCACACACACTCACACTCACTCACACTCACTCACACACACTCACACTCACTCACGCATTCACACATACTTTCACACACGTACTCACACTCACACACACACACTCACAAACCCCCATTACTCACTCGCACTCACTCGCACACTTACACACATACTCACACTCACACAAACCATCTCTCACACCCTCACACACATCCTCACATACCCTCACACACTCACACAGACCCTCACACATTTACACACACACTCTCACACACACACCCTCACACACACTCACACTCATACACTCACACTCACTCACCTGCACACACTCACACTCACACACAATCACTCACACACACTCACGCACACACTCACACACACACGCACACTCGCACACACTCACTCACACACACACTCACTCACACACACACACTCAAACACACTCACTCACACTCACTCAAACACACTCACTCACACTCTCTCACATGCACACTCACATGCACACTCACACTCACCCACACACTCACTCACACTAACACACAATCACTCACACACACTCACTCTCACTGACACTCACACTCACTCACTCGTACTCACACACTCACTCACACTTACTCACACACACACTCACACACACTCACTCGTACTCACACACTCACTCACACTTACTCACACACACTCACACTCACACACTCACTCACACTCATTCAAACTCACTCTCACTCACACACACACTCACACTCGCACACTAACCCTTACTCACTCACTCACACTTACACTAACACACAATCACTCACACACACTCACTCACACTCTCTCGCACACACTCACTCACATTCCCTCACACCTACTCACTCACTCTCTCACACACACTCACTCACATTCGCTCACACTCACTCACCCACACACACACTCACACACTCAAACACACTCACACACACCCTCACAAACCCTTCCACACTCAGACACACACACTCATACACACATTCTCACACACACCCACACACCCTCACACACACACTCACTCACACACACTCACACAGACCCTCACACACTTATACACACACACTCACACACACACCCACACACTCACCCACACACACTCACTCACTCATTCACCTGCACTCACTCACACACAATCACTCACACACACTCACACACTCACTCACACACTCAAACACACACATGCTCACTCACACACCCTCACACACACTCACACACCCTCACACACACCCTCACACACACCGTCACACACACCCTCACACACTCACTCACTCAAACTCATACACACTCTCACTCCCACCCACTCACGCTCACTCACACTCACTCTCACTCAAACTCAAACTCACACACTCACACTCACATACTCACTCATGCACACACTCACACTCTCACACACTCTCATTCTCACACACACTCACACACCCTCACACACACGCTCACTCACCCTCACACACACTCACACACTCACAAACTCACACTCACACACACACTCTCACTCACACTCATACTCATACTCTCTCACACTCATTCACACTCACCACACACACACTCTCACTCTTTCACACTCACACACACTTACACACACTCACACACACACACTCACACACAGTCACACCCACTCTCTCACACACACTCACACTCACTCACACTCACTCACACACTCACACTCACTCACGCATTCACACATACTTTCACACACGTAATCACACTCACACACACTCACACTCACAAACCCCCATTACTCACTCGCACTCACTCGCACACTTACACACATACTCACACTCACACAAACCATCTCTCACACCCTCACACACATCCTCACATACCCTCACACACTCACACAGACCCTCACACATTTACACACACACTCTCACACACACACCCTCACACACACTCACACTCATACACTCACACTCACTCACGCACACACTCACTCACACACACGCACACTCACACACACTCACTCACACACTCACACACACACGCACACTCGCACACACTCACTCACACACACACTCACTCACACACACTCACTCAAACACACTCATTCACACTCACTCAAACACACTCACTCACACTCTCTCACATGCACACTCACATGCACACTCACACTCACCCACACACTCACTCACACTAACACACAATCACTCACACACACTCACTCTCACTGACACTCACACTCACTCACTCTTACTCACACACTCACTCACACTTACTCACACACACACACTCACACACACTCACTCGTACTCACACACTCACTCACACTTACTCACACTCACACTCACACACTCACTCACACTCATTCAAACTCACTCTCACTCACACACACACTCACACTCGCACACTAACCCTTACTCACTCACTCACACTTACACTAACACACAATCACTCACACACACTCACTCACACTCTCTCGCACACACTCACTCACATTCCCTCACACCTACTCACTCACTCTCTCACACACACTCACTCACATTCGCTCACACTCACTCACCCACACACACACTCACACACTCAAACACACTCGCACACACCCTCACAAACCCTTCCACACTCAGACACACACACTCATACACACATTCTCACACACACCCACACACCCTCACACACACACTCACTCACACACACTCACACAGACCCTCACACACTTATACACACACACTCACACACACACACCCACACACTCACTCACACACATACTCACTCACCCTCACACACACTCACACACACCCTCACACACACACACTCACAAACACTCACTCACACACACACACAGACTGACATACACACTCACAGACTCACACATACACTCACAGACACACACTCACACACACACTCACACACACATACTCTCACACTGACACACACTCACACACTCATACGCACACTCACACTCATGCACACACAATCACTCACACACACTCACACTCTCACACACATATACTCACACACACCCTCACACACTGACACACACTCACACACTCATACACACACTCACTCACACTCATGCACACACACTCACTCACACTCACCTGCACTCACTCACACACACACACTCACACTAACACTAACACACAATCACTCACACACACTCACACTCTCACACACACTCACTCAAACACATTCACTCACACTCACACTCTCTCACACACACACTCACATGCTCACACACTCACCCACACACTCACTCACACTCACACTTACACTAACACACAATCACTCACACACTCACACTCACTCACACACACTCACTCAAACTCTCTCACTCACATTCACTCACACTCTCACTCACACACACACGCACACACTCTGACACACTCACTCACTCACACTCACACTAACACTCACTCACACTCACACACATTCACTCACACACACACACACTCACACTCACACACTCACATACACTCACCCTCACTCACTCACACACTCACACTCACCCTCACTCACACTCACTCTCTCACACACACTCTCACACACTCACTCCGTCATTCACACTCACAATCACTCACTCACATTCACTCACACTCTCACTCTCTTGCACTCACTCGCACTCACTCACACTCACCCGCACACACTCACTCACACACACTCGCTCAAACTCACTCTCACTCACACACACTCACACTCACTCACACTCACACTCATTCACTCACACACACACACCCACACACCCTCACACACACACTCACTCACACACACTCACACAGACCCTCACACACTTATACACACACACTCACACACACACCCACACACTCACCCACACACACTCACTCACTCATTCACCTGCACTCACTCACACACAATCACTCACACACACTCACACACTCACTCACACACTCAAACACACACATGCTCACTCACACACCCTCACACACACTCACACACCCTCACACACACCCTCACACACACCGTCACACACACCCTCACACACTCACTCACTCAAACTCATACACACTCTCACTCCCACCCACTCACGCTCACTCACACTCACTCTCACTCAAACTCAAACTCACACACTCACACTCACATACTCACTCATGCACACACTCACACTCTCACACACTCTCATTCTCACACACACTCACACACCCTCACACACACGCTCACTCACCCTCACACACACTCACACACTCACAAACTCACACTCACACACACACTCTCACTCACACTCATACTCATACTCTCTCACACTCATTCACACTCACCACACACACACTCTCACTCTTTCACACTCACACACACTTACACACACTCACACACACACACTCACACACAGTCACACCCACTCTCTCACACACACTCACACTCACTCACACTCACTCACACACTCACACTCACTCACGCATTCACACATACTTTCACACACGTAATCACACTCACACACACTCACACTCACAAACCCCCATTACTCACTCGCACTCACTCGCACACTTACACACATACTCACACTCACACAAACCATCTCTCACACCCTCACACACATCCTCACATACCCTCACACACTCACACAGACCCTCACACATTTACACACACACTCTCACACACACACCCTCACACACACTCACACTCATACACTCACACTCACTCACGCACACACTCACTCACACACACGCACACTCACACACACTCACTCACACACTCACACACACACGCACACTCGCACACACTCACTCACACACACACTCACTCACACACACTCACTCAAACACACTCATTCACACTCACTCAAACACACTCACTCACACTCTCTCACATGCACACTCACATGCACACTCACACTCACCCACACACTCACTCACACTAACACACAATCACTCACACACACTCACTCTCACTGACACTCACACTCACTCACTCTTACTCACACACTCACTCACACTTACTCACACACACACACTCACACACACTCACTCGTACTCACACACTCACTCACACTTACTCACACTCACACTCACACACTCACTCACACTCATTCAAACTCACTCTCACTCACACACACACTCACACTCGCACACTAACCCTTACTCACTCACTCACACTTACACTAACACACAATCACTCACACACACTCACTCACACTCTCTCGCACACACTCACTCACATTCCCTCACACCTACTCACTCACTCTCTCACACACACTCACTCACATTCGCTCACACTCACTCACCCACACACACACTCACACACTCAAACACACTCGCACACACCCTCACAAACCCTTCCACACTCAGACACACACACTCATACACACATTCTCACACACACCCACACACCCTCACACACACACTCACTCACACACACTCACACAGACCCTCACACACTTATACACACACACTCACACACACACACCCACACACTCACTCACACACATACTCACTCACCCTCACACACACTCACACACACCCTCACACACACACACTCACAAACACTCACTCACACACACACACAGACTGACATACACACTCACAGACTCACACATACACTCACAGACACACACTCACACACACACTCACACACACATACTCTCACACTGACACACACTCACACACTCATACGCACACTCACACTCATGCACACACAATCACTCACACACACTCACACTCTCACACACATATACTCACACACACCCTCACACACTGACACACACTCACACACTCATACACACACTCACTCACACTCATGCACACACACTCACTCACACTCACCTGCACTCACTCACACACACACACTCACACTAACACTAACACACAATCACTCACACACACTCACACTCTCACACACACTCACTCAAACACATTCACTCACACTCACACTCTCTCACACACACACTCACATGCTCACACACTCACCCACACACTCACTCACACTCACACTTACACTAACACACAATCACTCACACACTCACACTCACTCACACACACTCACTCAAACTCTCTCACTCACATTCACTCACACTCTCACTCACACACACACGCACACACTCTGACACACTCACTCACTCACACTCACACTAACACTCACTCACACTCACACACATTCACTCACACACACACACACTCACACTCACACACTCACATACACTCACCCTCACTCACTCACACACTCACACTCACCCTCACTCACACTCACTCTCTCACACACACTCTCACACACTCACTCCGTCATTCACACTCACAATCACTCACTCACATTCACTCACACTCTCACTCTCTTGCACTCACTCGCACTCACTCACACTCACCCGCACACACTCACTCACACACACTCGCTCAAACTCACTCTCACTCACACACACTCACACTCACTCACACTCACACTCATTCACTCACACACACACACTCACACACACTCACACTCACTCACACACTCACACTCACCCTCACTCACACTCACTCTCTCACACACACACTCTCACACACTCACTCCGTCATTCACACTCACAATCACTCACTCACATTCACTCACACTCTCACTCTCTTGCACTCACTCGCACTCACTCACACTCACCCGCACACACTCACTCACACACACTCGCTCAAACTCACTCTCACTCACACACACTCACACTCACTCACACACACACACTCACACTCACTCTCTCACACACACTCACACACTCACACTCACTCACTCACACTCACTCACACACACTCACACTCACTCACACTCACTCACGCATTCACACATACTTTCACACACGTACTCACACTCACACACACTCACACGCACAAACTCCCCATTACTCACTCGCACTCACTCGCACACTTACACACATACTCACACTCACACAAACCATCTCTCACACCCTCACACACATCCTCACATACCCTCACACACTCACACAGACCCTCACACATTTACACACACACTCTCACACACACACCCTCACACACACTCACACTCACACACACACACTCACACACAATCACTCACACACACTCACGCACACACTCACACACACGCACACTCACACACACTCACTCACACACACTCAAACACACACACTCATTCACACTCACTCACTCACACTCAAACACACTCACTCACACTCACTCACAATCTCTCACATGCACACTCACATGCACACTCACACTCACCCACACACTCACTCACACTAACACACAATCACTCACACACACTCACTCTCACTGACACTCACACTCACTCACTCGTACTCACACACTCACTCACACTTACTCACACACACTCACACTCACACACACTCACTCGTACTCACACACTCACTCACACTTACTCACACACACTCACACTCACACACTCACTCACACTCATTCAAACTCACTCTCACTCACACACACACTCACACTCGCACACTCACACTTACTCACTCACTCACACTTACACTAACACACAATCACTCACACACACTCACTCACACTCTCTCGCACAAACTCACTCACATTCCCTCACACCTACTCACTCACTCTCTCACACACACTCACTCACATTCGCTCACACTCACTCACCCACACACACACTCACACACTCAAACACACTCACACACACCCTCACAAACCCTTCCACACTCAGACACACACACTCATACACACATTCTCACACACACCCACACACCCTCACACACACACTCACTCACACACACTCACACAGACCCTCACACACTTATACACACACACTCACACACACACCCACACACTCACCCACACACACTCACTCACTCATTCACCTGCACTCACTCACACTCACACACAATCACTCACACACACTCACACACTCACTCACACACTCAAACACACACATGCTCACTCACACACCCTCACACACACCGTCACACACACCCTCACACACTCACTCACTCAAACTCATACACACTCTCACTCCCACCCACTCACGCTCACTCACACTCACTCACTCTCACTCAAACTCAAACTCACACACTCACACTCACATACTCACTCATGCACACACTCACACTCTCACACACTCTCATTCTCACACACACTCACACACCCTCACACACACGCTCACTCACCCTCACACACACTCACACACTCACAAACTCACACTCACACACACACTCACACAAACCATCTCGCACACCCTCACACACACCCTCACACAAATCCTCACATACCCTCACAAACACACACTCACACACCCTCACACACACATGCACATCTTTACACGAACACACTTACACACACACACCCTCATACACGCCCTCACGCACTTACACACACACACGCACCCTCACACACTCACAAGCACCCTCACACACACACTTACACACACACACACACACGCAATCTCACACCCTCACACACACTCTCACACACACACACCCACACACACACTTACACACACACCCTCACACCCTCACACAGACCCTCACACACTCACACAGCCTCTCACACACTTACACACACACACACGCTCACACACACACCCTCACACACCCTCACACACTCACACTCACACACACCCTCACACACCCTCACACACTCACACACACTCTCACTCACACTTACACTAACACACAATCACTCACACACACTCATTCACACTCACTCACACACTCACTCACACTCACTGACACTCAAACTGACACATTCACACTAACTCCCTCACACTCCCTCACGCACACACTCACGCTTACTCACACACACTCACACACTCACTCACACTCACTCACTCACACTCACTCACTCACACACACTCACGCTAATTCAAACTCACTCTCAATTACACTCATTCACACTTACTCACATGCACACTCTCTCACACTCACACTCACACACTTACTCCCTCACACACACACTCACTCACACACTCATACTCATACTCACTCACACTCATTCACACTCACCACACACACACTCACACTCTTTCACACTCACACACACTTACACACACACACACACACTCACACACTCACTCACTCAAACTCATACACACTCTCACTCACACCCACTCACTCACGCTCACTCACACTCACACACTCTCACTCAAACTCAAACTCACACACTCACACTCACACGCACATACTCACTCATGCACACACTCACACTCTCACACACTCTCATTCTCACGCACACTCACACACACTCACTCACACTCACTCATACTCTCTCACATGCACACTCACCCACACACTCACACTCACCCACACACTCACTCACACTAACACACAATCACTCACACTAACACACAATCACTCACACAGACTCACTCTCACTCACTAACACTCACACTCACTCACTCATACTCACACACTCACTCACACCTACTCACACACACTCACACTCACACACACTCATTCAAACTCACTCTCACACACACTCACACTCGCACACTCACACTTACTCACTCACTCACACTTACACTAACACACAATCACTCACACACACTCACACTCTCTCGCACACACTCACTCACATTCCCTCACACCTACTCACTCACTCTCTCACACACACTCACTCACATTCGCTCACACTCACTCACCCACACACACACACTCACACACTCAAACACACTCACACACACCCTCACAAACCCTTCCACACTCAGATACACACACTCATACACACACTCTCACACACACCCACACACCTTCACACACACACTCACACAGACCCTCACACACTTATATCCACACACTCACACACACACCCTCACACACACTCACACTCACACACTCACTCACACACACTCACTCACTCACTCACCTGCACTCACTCACACTCACACACAATCACTCACACACACTCACACACACACTCACTCACACACTCACACACACTCACTCAAACACACACATGCTCACACACACACCCTCACACACACTCACACGCCCTCACACACACCCTCACACACTCACTCACTCAAACACATACACACTCTCACTCACACCCACTCACTCACGCTCACTCACACTCACTCACTCTCACTCAAACTCAAACTCACACACTCACACTCACACGCACATACTCACTCACGCGCACACTCACACTCACACACTCTCATTCTCACACACTCACACACCCTCACACACACACTCACTCACCCTCACACACACTCACACACTCACAAACTCACACTCACACTCACACACACACACTCACACACAGACTCACACAAACCATCTCACACACCCTCACACACACCCTCACACAAATCCTCACATACCCTCACAAACACACACTCACACACCCTCACACACACATGCACATCTTTACATGCACACACTTACACACACACACCCTCATACACACCCTCACGCACTTACACACACACACACCTCACACACTCACAAGCACCCTCACACACACACTTACACACACACACACGCAATCTCACACACTCACACACACTCTCACACACACACACCCACACACACACTTACACACACACCCTCACACACTCACACAGACCCTCATACACTCACACAGACCCTCACACACTTACACACACACAAACGCTCACACACACACCCTCACACACCCTCACACACTCACACTCACACACACCCTCACACACTCACACACTCTCACTCACACTTACACTAACACACAATCACTCACACATACTCATTCACACTCACTCACACACTCACTCACACTCACTGACACTCAAACTGACACATTCACACTAACTCCCTCACACTCCCTCACGCACACACTCATGCTTACTCACACACACTCACACACTCACTCACACTCACACTCACTCACTCACACTCACTCGCACTCACTCACTCACACTCACACACACTCACGCTAATTCAAACTCACTCTCAATTACACTCATTCACACTCACACACACACTCTCTCACACTCACAGTCACACTCACACACTTACTCCCTCACACACACACACTCACTCACACACTCACACTCATACTCATACTCACTCACACTCTTTCACACTCACACACACTTACACACACACACTCACTCACAGTCACACCCACTCACTCACACTCACACGCACTCACACTCACACGCACTCTCACACACTCACTCTCATGCACACGCACACTCACACACACTCACATACACACACTCTCACTCACGCACATACTCACTCACACATACACTCACACACACACTCTCACTCACACTCATACTCATACTCACTCACACTAATTCACACTCACCACACACACACTCACACTCTTTCACACTCACACACCCTTACACACACTCACACACACACTCACACACAGTCACACCCACTCACTCACTCACACTCACTCATTCTCGTGCACACACACACTCACACACACTCACTCACTCACACCCACACACACTCACTCACACTCACACACACACACTCTCACTCACACACATACTCACTCACACACACTCATACTCACTCACCCTCACACACACTCACACACACCCTCACACACTCACAAACACTCACACACACATACTCACACACACCCTCACACACTGACACACACACTCACAGACTCACATACACTCACAGACACACACTCACACACTCACACACACATACTCACACACACCCTCACACTGACACACACACACATTCATACACACACTCACACACTCATACACACACTCACTCACACTCATGCACACACACTCACCTGCACTCACTCACACACACACACTCACACTAACACACAATCACTCACACACACACACTCTCACACGCACTCACTCAAACACATTCACTCACACTCACTCACACTCTCTCACACACACACTCACATGCTCACACACTCACCCACACACTCACTCGCACTCACACTTACACTAACACACAATCACTCACACACTCACACTCACTCACACACACTCACACTCACTCACACACTCACTCAAACTCTCTCACTCACATTCACTCACACTCTCACTCACTCACACACACTCACACACTCTGACACACTCACTCACTCACACTCACTAACACACACTTGAACTCTCTCGCACACACTCACTCACCCACACACACACTAACACTCACACACTCACACACATTCACTCACACACACACTCACACACACTCACATACACTCACACTCACTCTCTCACACACACACACTCACACACTCACTCCGTCATTCACACTCACAATCACTCACTCACATTCACTCACACTCTCACTCTCTTGCACTCACTCGCACTCACTCACACTCACCCGCACACACTCACTCACACACACTCGCTCAAACTCACTCTCACTCACACACACTCACGCTCACTCACACTCACACACACTCACACTCACACTCTCACACACACTCACACACTCACACTCACTCACTCACACTCACTCACGCATTCACACATACTTTCACACACGTACTCACACTCACAAACTCCCCATTACTCACTCGCACTCACTTGCACACTTACTCACACTCATGCACACACACATTCTCACACTCACACACACACACTCGCACTCACTCACATACACATACTCACACTCACACACACACACACTTACTCCCTCACACATACACTCACTAACACACTCACACTCACACACACACATACACACACACTCACTCACACTCACACACGCACCCACACACACACTCTCACGCACACACCCTCACACACCCTCACACACTCTCGCACACGCTCGCACACCCTCACACACACACAGCCTCACACACTGACACACACTCTCAAACACTCACACACACCCTCACACACCCTCACACACCCTCACACACACCCTCACACACACCCTCACACACACCCTCACACACCCTCACACTCACACCCTCACCCCCACCCTCACACCCTCTCTCCCAGCCTGACACAGGCCACCTCCCTCCCCTACCCCAGACTGACTCTCCCCGAGGCCTGGGGGAGTGTGGACACTGGGGAGAGGTGCTGATTGCCGTGCTGTTGTGTGGCAGGTTCCCGATGGTCAGTCTGTCAGGGCCCTTTGCGGTTCCGTTCCCCGCAGCCTGAGCTACCGGACCACGGCATTTATGAGGATGTCACTGAGCTGCCTGTCCTCCCTGGAAACACCGTACCCTGTCTCCTTGGCAGCAGAGCCTGGAGTCACGATCAGCTGGTGAGTGACGATCGGGCACCGGTCAGAGACACAGGCGGCACCCGGAGACTGAAAACGCCATCTGTGCCCCTCCCACAGCCGCAGTGTAGAGGGAGCTTTACTCTGTATCTAACCCCGTGCTGTCCCTGTCCTGGGAGTATTGGATGGGGGACAGTGTAGAGGGAGCTTTACTCTGTATCTAACCCCGTGCTGTCCCTGTCCTGGGAGTGTTTGATGGGGGGCAGTGTAGAGGGAGCTTTACCCTGTATCTCACCCCGTCCTGTCCCTGCCCCTGGGAGTGTTTGATGGGGGACAGTGTAGAGGGCGCTTTACTCTGTATCTAACCCCGTGCTGTCCCTGTCCCTGGGAGTGTTTGATGGGGGTCAGTGTAGAGGAAGCTTTACTCTGTATCTAACCCCGTGCTGTCCCTGCCACTGGGAGTGTTTGATGGGGGACAGTGTAGAGGGAGCTTTCCTCTGTATCTAACCCCGTGCTGTCCCTGCCCCTGGGAGTGTTTGATGGGGGGAAAGTGTAGAGGGAGCTTTACCCTGTATCTCACCCCGTCCTGTCCCTGTCCCTGGGAGTGTTTGATGGGGGGACAGTGTAGAGGGAGCTTTACTCTGTATCTAACCCTGTGCTGTCCCTGTCCCTGGGAGTGTTTGATGGGGGGACAGTGTAGAGGGAGCTTTACTCTGTATCTAACCCCGTGCTGTCCCTGTCCCTGGGAGTGTTTGATGGGGGACAGTGTAGAGGGAGCTTTACTCTGTATCTAACCCCGTGCTGTCCCTGCCCCTGGGAGTGTTTGATGGGGGACAGTGTAGAGGGAGCTTTACCCTGTATCTCATCCCGTCCTGTCCCTGTCCTGGGAGTGTTTGATGGGGGGACAGTGTAGAGGGAGCTTTACTCTGTATCTAAACCCGTGCTGTCCGTGTCCCTGGGAGTGTTTGGTGGGGGGACAGTGTAGAGGGAGCTTTACTCTGTATCTAACCCCGTGCTGTCCCTGTCTCTGTCCCTGGGTGTGTTTGAAGGGGGGACAGTGTAGAGGGAGCTTTACTCTGTATCTAACCCCGTGCTGTCCCTGTCTCTGTCCCTGGGGGTGTTTGAAGGGGGGACAGTGTAGAGGAAGCTTTACTCTGTATCTAACCCCGTGCTGTCCCTGTCTCTGTCCCTGGGGGTGTTTGAAGGGGGGACAGTGTAGAGGGAGCTTTACTCTGTATCTCACCCCATGCTGTCCCTGTCCTGGGAGTATTGGATGGGGGACAGTGTAGAGGGAGCTTTACTCTGTATCTAACCCCGTGCTGTCCCTGTCCTGGGAGTGTTTGATGGGGGACAGTGTAGAGGGAGCTTTACTCTGTATCTAACCCCGTGCTGTCCCTGCCCCTGGGAGTGTTTGATGGGGGACAGTGTAGAGGGAGCTTTACTCTGTATCTAACCCCGTGCTGTCCCTGCCCCTGGGAGTGTTTGATGGGGGGACAGTGTAGAGGGAGCTTTACTCTGTATCTAACCCCGTGCTGTCCCTGTCCCTGGGAGTGTTTGATGGGGGGGACAGTGTAGAGGGAGCTTTACCCTGTATCTGACCCGGTGCTGTCCCTGTCCCTGGGAGTGTTTGATGGGGGGACAGTGTAGAGGGAGCTTTACTCTGTATCTCACCCCATGCTGTCCCTGTCCTGGGAGTATTGGATGGGGGACAGTGTAGAGGGAGCTTTACTCTGTATCTAACCCCGTGCTGTCCCTGTCCTGGGAGTGTTTGATGGGGGGCAGTGTAGAGGGAGCTTTACCCTGTATCTCATCCCGTCCTGTCCCTGTCCTGGGAGTGTTTGAT
Organism: Chiloscyllium plagiosum; assembly: GCF_037043375.1. Lineage (NCBI taxonomy): Eukaryota > Metazoa > Chordata > Chondrichthyes > Orectolobiformes > Hemiscylliidae > Chiloscyllium > Chiloscyllium plagiosum. The sequence goes on from NW_028270176.1 coordinate 19,227,438, forward strand.
GGGGGGACAGTGTAGAGGGAGCTTTACTCTGTATCTAAACCCGTGCTGTCCGTGTCCCTGGGAGTGTTTGGTGGGGGGACAGTGTAGAGGGAGCTTTACTCTGTATCTAACCCCGTGCTGTCCCTGTCTCTGTCCCTGGGTGTGTTTGAAGGGGGGACAGTGTAGAGGGAGCTTTACTCTGTATCTAACCCCGTGCTGTCCCTGTCTCTGTCCCTGGGGGTGTTTGAAGGGGGGACAGTGTAGAGGAAGCTTTACTCTGTATCTAACCCCGTGCTGTCCCTGTCTCTGTCCCTGGGGGTGATTGAAGGGGGGACAGTGTAGAGGGAGCTTTACTCTGTATCTCACCCCATGCTGTCCCTGTCCTGGGAGTATTGGATGGGGGACAGTGTAGAGGGAGCTTTACTCTGTATCTAACCCCGTGCTGTCCCTGTCCTGGGAGTGTTTGATGGGGGACAGTGTAGAGGAAGCTTTACTCTGTATCTAACCCCGTGCTGTCCCTGTCTCTGTCCCTGGGGGTGTTTGAAGGGGGGACAGTGTAGAGGAAGCTTTACTCTGTATCTAACCCCGTGCTGTCCCTGTCTCTGTCCCTGGGGGTGTTTGAAGGGGGGACAGTGTAGAGGGAGCTTTACTCTGTATCTCACCCCATGCTGTCCCTGTCCTGGGAGTATTGGATGGGGGACAGTGTAGAGGGAGCTTTACTCTGTATCTAACCCCGTGCTGTCCCTGTCCTGGGAGTGTTTGATGGGGGACAGTGTAGAGGAAGCTTTACTCTGTATCTAACCCCGTGCTGTCCCTGCCCCTGGGAGTGTTTGATGGGGGACAGTGTAGAGGGAGCTTTACTCTGTATCTAACCCCGTGCTGTCCCTGTCCCTGGGAGTGTTTGATGGGGAACAGTGTAGAGGGAGCTTTACTCTGTATCTAACCCCGTGCTGTCCCTGTCCTGGGTGTGTTTGATGGGGGACAGTGTAGAGGGAGCTTTACTCTGTATCTAACCCCATGCTGTCCCTGTCCCTGGGAGTGTTTGATGGGGGACAGTGTAGAGGGAGCTTTACTCTGTATCTAACCCCGTGCTGTCCCTGTCCCTGGGAGTGTTTGATGGGGGGGACAGTGTAGAGGGAGCTTTCCCCTGTATCTGACCCGGTGCTGTGTGTGTGGTGTTGATGTTTGCGGTGTTTTACAGGAGTCTCTGGGACATGTGTATCGTTCTCCTGGTTCCCCTGACCGATGTGAACTCTGGGGTGAGCTGGTCTGATCCTTCCCGCCATGTCCCCGTGTTGGGGAGATGGAGATGGAGTTGGAGAGTGAGGGTTCCTGCTATCGCTCTGTCACCTCCTCCACCAGCCAACGTCTCTGACTCCGCCTTGGACGTTGACTCCGAATTTACCGCGTTCCCACCGGACCCTTTCGCTGCCTCACTCTCCATCCCCTCCATTTGTACGTGTCACAGAATTGCAACCAATAAAATGCTTCCTTGAGGAAATGTTGAAGTTGGAAAACTGTCCCTCCGCCCCCTCCTTCCTGGAAACAGAGTTCAAAGTAATGTCCACTCGGTCAGAGTGTGGGCCGGGGTGAGGGGTCAGAGGGTGGGCCGGGGTGAGGGGTCGGAGTGTGGGTCGGGGTGAGGGGTCGGAGTGTGGGTCGGGGTGAGGGGTCGGAGTGTGGGTGGGTGTGAGGGGTCGGAGTGTATGTGGGGGTGAGGGGTCGGAGTGTGGGTCGGGGTGAGGGGTCGGAGTGTGGGTCGGGGTGAGGGGTCAGAGTGTGGGCCGGGGTGAGGTGTCAGAGTGTTGGCCTGGGTGAGGGGTCGGAGTGTGGGCCGGGGTGAGGGGTCAGAGGGTGGGCCGGGGTGAGGGGTCAGAGTGTGGGCCGGGGTGAGGGGTCAGAGGGTGGGCCGGGGTGAGGGGTCGGAGTGTGGGTCGGGGTGAGGGGTCAGAGTGTTGGCCTGGGTGAGGGGTCGGAGTGTGGGTCGGGGTGAGGGGTCGGAGTGTGGGTCAGGGTGAGGGGTCAGAGTGTGGGTCGGGGTGAGGGGTCAGAATGTGGGTCGGGGTGAGGGGTCAGAATGTGGGTCGGGGTGAGGGGTCAGAGTGTGGGTCGGGGTGAGGGGTCGGAATGTGGGTCGGGGTGAGGGGTCGGAATGTGGGTCGGGGTGAGGGGTCGGAGTGTGGGTCGGGGTGAGGGGTCGGAGTGTGGGTCGGGGTGAGGGGTCAGAGTGTGGGTCGGGGTGAGGGGTCGGAATGTGGGTCGGGGTGAGGGGTCGGAATGTGGATCGGGGTGAGGGGTCGGAGTGTGGGTCGGGGTGAGGGATCGGGGTGAGGGGTCGGAATGTGGGTCGGGGTGAGGGGTTGGAGTGTGGGTCGGGGTGAGGGGTCAGAGTGTGGGTTGGGGTGAGGAGTGCAGTGACCCTGTGCCCCTGACCATGAAGAGCCAATGAAACACAGTGAGCGGGAGGTTTAATTTTATTTTATTTCTAAACACAGAACTCAACCGGCCGCACGGCGTCTCAATCAAATCAGCAGAAAGCAGCTTCACATCGAAAAATAAACCCACATTCCCAGAGCCACGGAAATCCCGACCCTAATCACAAACGTGGATCAAGATCTGACTGACCCCTCACCCTTAGAGTGACCTGTCACCCTTGCCCCCTTACCCTGACCCCTCTCTCTCACCCCGACCCCTCTCTCTAACCCCCGACCCCTCTCTCTCTCTCTCCCCCGACCCCTCTCTCTCTCCCCTGACTCCTCTCTCTCTCCCCTGACCCCTTCTCTAACCCCTGACTCCTCTCTCTTTCCCCGACCCCTCTCTCTCTCCCCGACCCCTCTCTCTAACCTCTGACCCCTCTCTCTAACCCCCGACCCCTCTCTCTCTCTCTCTCCCAACCCCTCTCTATAATCCCCGACCCCTCTCTCTAACCCCTGACCCCTCTCTCTAACCCTGACCCCTCTCTCTAACCCTGACCCCTCTCTCTCTCCCCGCCCCCTCTCTCTAACTCCCGACCCCTCTCTCTAACCCCCAACCCCTCTCTCTAACCCCTGACCCCTCTCTCTAACCCCGACCCCTCTCTCTAACTCCCGACCCCTCTCTATAACCCCCGACCCTTCTCTCTAACCCCCGACCCCTCTCTATAACCCCCGACCCCTCTCTCTCTCCCCCGACCCCTCTCTCACCCTAACCCCTCTCTCTAACCCCTGACCCCTCTCTCTCTCTCCCCCCGACCCCTCTCTCTCCCCGACCCTCTCTCTAACCCCCGACCCCTCTGCCTGACCCCTGAGCCCTGGTGCAGGCGAGGGAGGTTTGCCCTGTCCTGGGTTTTGGGTTGGCTCTGGGACTGTGGTGTGAAATTCAGCTGCTGCCTTTATTTTGTGCGCGATTAAAATATTTCACCCGAAAACACAGCAAAAAAAAAGATAAATAATTATTTCAATTGAAATGTAGCGCACCGTCCTCAACCTACTACATTCCTGTAGCTACCTGTCTCCTTCACTAACACTGACGGTGCAGACAGAGAGAGGCATAGATAGAACCACAGAGAGAGACTGACACAGAGAGACTGACACAAGGGGGCATAGCTTTAAATTAAGGGGCGGTAGGTATAGGACAGATGTTAGGGGTAGGTTCTTTACTCAGCGAATCGTGAGTTCATGGAATGCCCTGCCAGTAGCAGTGGTGGACTCTCCCTCATTATGGGCATTTAAACGGGCATTGGATAGGCATATGGAGGATAGTGGGCTAGTGTAGGTTAGGTGGGCTTGGATCGGCGCAACGTCGAGGGCCGAAGGGCCTGTACTGCGCTGTATTCTTCTATGTTCTACGTTCTAGATCCAGAGACAGACATGTTCAGCACAGATCACGGAACAGTGGTCAGGAGCAGGAACCCTGGCTGATTTCACACCCCTCTCTCTCTGTCTCTCTGTGTCTCTGTCTCTCTGTGTCTCTGTCTGTCTCTCTGTGTCTCTGTCGATCTGTCTCCAATCCATGAAATGTCTACGCGGTGAAGGTTTCGAAAGCCTCCCCAGTTAAAACTCTGATACAGAGTTCCCCAAGGATCAGCCACTCAGAGATGGGAGAGGGGAGTGATTCACCCCCCACCCCAAAACCAACCACCCCTCCCCTCCGTCCCCCTCTCCCCCAGGAGGGACTGTGGGTCTGAGACCAGGCTGGGAGGGGGAGTGGGAAGGAAGGAGTTATCAGTGTGAGGGCCGTATGAGAACAGAATCCGATTTCACAGAAATCAAATCGTGGGAAACAGTTCATTATGAACCAGGGACGGAGCAGAGGGTGTGCACACACACCCCCTCCCCCCACATAGACTCCTGTACAGTAACACCAACCCCTTACCCCACCAGCCAGGACCACTGGGATGGAGGGGGTTCGGAGAGACCAGGCAGAGGGATGATGGGGTGGACAGTTCCTGGTCTCGGTACTGACCAGGAATTGGGAATGCTGTAAATGTTACAAATATCACGGGTCGTGTCTGTGTCTGTGTGTGTGTCTGTGTGTGTGTCTGTGTGTGTCTGTGTGTGTGTGTGTGGGTGTGTGTGTGTCTGTGTGTGTGTCTGTGTCTGTGTGTGTGTGTCTGTGTGTTTGTGTGTGTCTGTGTGTGTGTGTCTATGTGTGTGTGTGTGTGTGTCTGTGTGTGTGTCTGTGTGTGTGTGTCTGTGTGTTTGTGTGTGTCTGTGTATGTGTGTCTATGTGTGTGTGTGTGTGTGTCTGTGTGTGTGTCTGTGTGTGTGTGTGTTTGTGTGTGTGAGTGTGTGTGTCTATGTGTCTGTGTGTGTGTGAGTGTTAGTGTGTCTGTGTCTGTGTGTGTGTCTGTGTGTGTGAGTGTTTGTGTGTGTGTGTCAGTGTTTGTGTCTGTGTGTGTCTGTGTGTGAGTGAGTGTGTGTGTGTCTGTGTGTGAGTGAGTGTGTGTGTCTGTGTGTGTGTGTCTGTGTGTGAGTGAGTGTGTGTGTGTTTGTGTGTGTCTGTGTGTGTGTCAGTGTTTGTGTGTGTATGTGTCTGTGTGAGTGAGTGTGTGTGTGTCTGTGTGTGTGTGTCTGTGTGTGAGTGAGTGTGTGTGTGTCTGTGCGTTGTGGGGGGAACAAGAGGTGGGTGGTCTAAATGGCCTCCTGTTCCTGTGTACCAGGCTGGAGGAGGAGGGGCTGAATGGCCTCCTGTCCCTGTGTAACAGGCTGGAGGAGGAGGGGCTGAATAGCCTCCTGTGAAATGTGGGGTACAGCAGCACCTGCTGGTTTGGGAAGGGGTTACAATTTCAGAAACAAAAATGTCATCTTTCCCCCACCCTCCATAAACATCACCCCCCCCACCATGTGAGGGTTACATCTCCGATTCCCACAGAATCAAAAACTATTTGTCAATAAATTAGATGAGATTCAGTTCAATCCTTTCAACACGAAGTGAAAGGGAGAGAGAGAGAGACGGGGAGGGAGAGAGAGAGAGAGACGGGGAGGGAGAGAGAGAGAGAGACGGGAGGGAGAGAGAGAGACGGGGAGGGAGAGAGAGAGAGGGGGAGGGAGAGGGAGAGAGAGAGACAGGAAGGGAGGGAGGGAGAGAGAGAGAGAGAGAGGGGGAGGGAGAGAGAGAGATGGGGAGGGAGGGAGAGAGAGAGAGAGACGGGAGGGAGAGAGAGAGACGGGGAGGGAGAGAGAGAGAGGGGGAGGGAGAGGGAGAGAGAGAGACAGGAAGGGAGGGAGGGAGAGAGAGAGAGAGAGAGGGGGAGGGAGAGAGAGAGACAGGAAGGGAGGGAGGGAGAGAGAGTGAGAGAGAGACGGGGAGGGAGGGAGAGAGAGAGACGGGGAGGGAGAGAGAGAGATGGGGAGGGAGGGAGAGAGATGGGGAGGGAGGGAGAGAGAGAGAGAGACGGGGAGGGAGAGAGAGAGACAGGAAGGGAGGGAGGGAGAGAGAGTGAGAGAGAGACGGGGAGGGAGGGAGAGAGAGAGACGGGGAGGGAGAGAGAGAGAGGGGGGGACGGAGAGAGAGAGAGATGGGGAGGGAGGGAGAGAGAGAGAGAGAGACGGGGAGGGAGAGAAGGATTGGGGGAGTGAGTGAGTGATAGGGACAGGGTGGAGTAGGGACAGAGATGGAGGGTCAGAGATGGAGGGTCAGGATGAAGAGAGTTTGATGAAGGTTCCTCCCCATGGGAGTTACATCACTTCCACCTCGCGGAGGAATACAGAGGGACTGAAAATAGCCCGGGCTTGTGGTCTGTCCTATGAGGATCCGAATCTGGGAGTGAGCCGCCCCCTTTTCAGCATCAGCTTAATCTGGAGAGAGACAGAGAGAGAGGGGTCAGCATGGGGTACGGGGTCAAGGGGCACGGGGCACAGGGTCAGCAAGAGGGAAGGGGCACGGGGTCATGGGGCAAGGGGCACGGGGTCATGGGACACGGGGTCATGGGGCACAGGGAGACGCGAAGAGAATGGTCACCACACCTCAATCCCCCTCTGACCCTTCAACCCTCATTGCCCCCAACACCCACCACCCACCTCCCCCAAAGCCCCTTCAACCTCCCAACCCCCATCACGCCCCCATCCCCATTGCACCCCATCACGCCCCATCCCATCGCTCCACAATCCCAACGCCACCCCATCCCATCGTCCCCATCCCCATCGCCCCCCATCCCCATCGCCCCCCATCCCCATCGCCCCCCATCCCATCGCCTCCCATCCCCATCGCCCCCCATCCCATCACCCCCCATTCCATCATCCCCATCGTCCCCATCCCCATCGCCCCCCCATCCCATCGCCCCCCATCCCCATCGCCCCCATCCCATCGCCCCCATCCCCATCGCCCCCCCATCCCATCACCCCCCATCCCATCGCACCCCATCGCCCCCCATCCCCATCGCCCCCATCCCATTGTCCTCCCATCCCCATCGCTCCCCATCCCATCACCCCCCCATCCCCATCGCCCCCCATCCCATCACCCCCATCCCATCGCATCCCATCGCCCCCCATCCCCATCACCCCCCCCATCCCATCGCCCCCCATCCCCATCACCCCCATCCCATCGCTCCCCCATCGCCTCCCCATCCCATCGCCCCCCCATCCCATCGCCCCCTCATCCCATCGGCCCCCCCTCCCATCGCGCCCCCATCCCCATCGCACCCCATCGCCCCCCATCCCATCACCCCCGCATTACCCCATCCCATCACCCCCATCAACCCCCCATCCCATCCCCCATCAACCGCATCAACCCCCATCCCCATCACCCCCCACCTCATCGCCCTCATCCCCATCACCCCCCCATCCCATCACCCCCCCATCCCATCGCCCCCATCCCCATCGCCCCCATCCCCATCGTCCCCATCGCCCCCCCATGCCATCACCCCCCCATCCCATCATGTCCCCACCCCTCTGAGACCCCCCCTCCCCCATTGACTGGGTCTGGGTGTGGGGGAGACGGTACCTGTTCCCGAAGGGGGCTCGGCTGAAGGAGGTGAATGGCTTGTTCATTTTCCAGGTTCCTGATACTGGGATCGGCTCCTCGGGCCAGGAGTAACTGGATAATCTCCATCTGGTTCCTGTCTCCATGGAGACCAGCCGCCATGTGTAAGGCTGTGTTCCCGTGGGCCTGGGGGTGGGGGTGGGGAAATAGGTTAGACATGGCCCCATGGTCACACCACTCACCCAATTACCCCCTCACTGAACCCCTCATCCCAATACTGACCCCTCACCCCATGCCTGACCCCTCAGTGACCCCTACCCCATCCCTGACCCCTCACTAACTCCCTCACCCCATCCCTAACCCCATCCGTGACCCCTCACCCCATCCCTGACCCCTCACTGACCCCATCGTGACCCCCTACCCCATCACTGACCCCATCCGTGACCCCTCACCCCATCCGTGACCCCTCACTGACCCTCTACCCCATTACTGACCCCATCCGTGACCCCTCACCCCATCCGTGACCCCTCACTGACCCTCTGCCCCATCACTGAGCCCATCCGTGACCCCTCACTGACCCTACCCCATGGTGACCCGTCCCTGTCTGGGATCCTTCCCCTTTCTGACCCCCGGACCCCCAGCCCGTACTCCCTCTAGGCTGGTCACACACTGACCCTGGGTGACCCCTGACCCCGTGACGGGGAGCTGACCTTCAGGTTGAGGAACTCTGGAAGCCGAGGAGTGTGGATGTTGCTGAAGAACTCGACCAGGGTCAGGTTCCCTTCCTGGACACTCAGGTGGAGGACAGACACACTGTTCTTAATGTCCTGTCCAAAACAAGGTCAGAGGTCAACACTGACCACAAATAACAACCCCACCTTCACCACCACCCCCTTCCCCGCACGGTCAGAGGGTCAGCGCTAAGGGAGTGGGCACTGTCAGAGGGTCAGTGCTGAGGGAGTGGGCACTGTCGGAGGGTCAGTGTTGAGGGAGTGGGCACTGTCGGAGGGTCATTGCTGAGGGAGTGGGCACTGTCGGAGGGTCAGTGTTGAGGGAGTGGGCACTGTCAGAGGGTCAGTGCTGACGGAGTGGGTACTGTCAGAGGGTCAGTGCTGAGGGAGTGGGCACTGTCGGAGGGTCAGTGCTGAGGGAGTGGGCACTGTCGGAGGGTCAGTGCTGAGGGAGTGCCACACTGTCAGAGGGTCAGTGCTGACGGAGTGGGTACTGTCAGAGGGTCAGTGCTGAGGGAGTGGGCACTGTCGGAGGGTCAGTGCTGAGGGAGTGGGCACTGTCGGAGGGTCAGTGCTGAGGGAGTGGGCACTGTCGGAGGGTCAGTGCTGAGGGAGTGCCACACTGTCGGAGGGTCAGTGTTGAGGGAGTGGGCACTGTCGGAGGATCAGTGCTGAGGGAGTGGGTACTGTCGGAGGATCAGTGCTGAGGGAGTGGGCCCTGTCGGAGGGTCAGTGCTGAGGGAGTGGGCACTGTCGGAGGGTCAGTGCTGAGGGAGTGCCACACTGTCGGAGGGTCAGTGTTGAGGGAGTGGGCACTGTCGGAGGATCAGTGCTGAGGGAGTGGGTACTGTCGGAAGGTCAGTGCTGAGGGAGCGGGCACTGTCGGAGGGTCAGTGCTGAGGGAGTGGGCACTGTCGGAGGGTCAGTGCTGAGGGAGCGGGCACTGTCGGAGGGTCAGCGCTGAGGGAGTGGGTACTGTCGGAGGATCAGTGCTGAGGGAGCGGGCACTGTCGGAGGGTCAGTGCTGAGGGAGCGGGCACTGTCGGAGGGTCAGTGCTGAGGGAGCGGGCCCTGTTGGAGGGTCAGTGCTGAGGGAGTGAGCCCTGTTGGAGGGTCAGTGCTGAGGGAGTGGGCACTGTCGGAGGGTCAGTGCTGAGGGAGTGGGCACTGTCGGAGGGTCAGTGCTGAGGGAGTGGGCACTGTCAGAGGGTCAGTGCTGAGGGAGTGCCGCACTGTCGGAGGGTGAGTGCTGAGCGAGTGGGCCCTGTCGGAGGGTCAGTGCTGAGGGAGTGAGCCCTGTCGGAGGGTCAGTGCTGAGGGAGCGGGCACTGTGGGAGGGTCAGTGCTGAGGGAGTGGGCACTGTCAGAGGGTCAGTGCTGAGGGAGTGGTCACTGTCGGAGGGTCAGTGCTGAGGGAGTGCCGCACTGTCGGAGGGTCAGTGCTGAGGGAGCGGGCACTGTCGGAGGGTCAGTGCTGAGGGAGTGGGCCCTGTCAGAGGGTCAGTGCTGAGGGAGCGGGCCCTGTGGGAGGGTCAGTGCTGAGGGAGCGGGCCCTGTGGGAGGGTCAGTGCTGAGGGGGTGGGCCCTGTCAGAGGGTCAGTGCTGAGGGAGCGGGCCCTGTGGGAGGGTCAGTGCTGAGGGAGTGGGCCCTGTCGGAGGGTCAGTGCTGAGGGAGTGGGCACTGTCGGAGGGTCAGTGCTGAGGGAGTGGGCACTGTCGGAGGGTCAGTGCTGAGGGAGTGGGCACTGTCGGAGGGTCAGTGCTGAGGGAGTGCCACACTGTCGGAGGGTCAGTGTTGAGGGAGTGGGCACTGTCAGAGGGTCAGTGCTGATGGAGTGGGTACTGTCGGAGGATCAGTGCTGAGGGAGTGGGTACTGTCGGAGGATCAGTGCTGAGGGAGCGGGCACTGTCGGAGGGTCAGTGCTGAGGGAGCGGGCACTGTCGGAGGGTCAGCGCTGAGGGAGTGGGTACTGTCGGAGGATCAGTGCTGAGGGAGCGGGCACTGTCGGAGGGTCAGTGCTGAGGGAGTGGGCCCTGTTGGAGGGTCAGTGCTGAGGGAGTGAGCACTGTCGGAGGGTCAGTGCTGAGGGAGTGAGCACTGTTGGAGGGTCAGTGCTGAGGGAGCGGGCACTGTCGGAGGGTCAGTGCTGAGGGAGTGGGCCCTGTTGGAGGGTCAGTGCTGAGGGAGTGGGCACTGTCGGAGGGTCAGTGCTGAGGGAGTGCCGCACTGTCGGAGGGTCAGTGCTGAGGGAGTGGGCACTGTCGGATGGTCAGTGCTGAGGGAGTGGGCACTGTGGGAGGGTCAGTGCTGAGGGAGTGGGCCCTGTCGGAGGGTCAGTGCTGAGGGAGTGGGCACTGTCGGAGGGTCAGTGCTGAGGGAGTGGGCCCTGTCGGAGGGTCAGTGCTGAGGGAGTGGGCCCTGTCGGAGGGTCAGTGCTGAGGGAGTGGGCACTGTCGGAGGGTCAGTGCTGAGGGAGGGGGCCCTGTGGGAGGGTGGTGTGTGTTTACCTGGGTGAAGATGGAAGCTCCCATGTTGAGGAGGAGGATGATACACTGCAGCTTGTCCTGAGCGACCTGTTGTAACTCGGGGGAAACGTCCAGCATCTCCATCACCTTCCGCATGGTCAGGTTGTGGGATTTGACAGCGCAGTGCATCGCTGTGAGACCTAGATAGCACACACCGTCCCGTCACCATGGGGGGGGGAAACACAGACACAGACCCCCGTCCCCTCACCGTGTGGGGGGGGGGGGGAATCACAGACACAGACCCCCGTCCCCTCACCGTGTGGGGGGGGAGGGGGAATCACAGACACAGACCCCCGTCCCCTCACCGTGTGGGGGGGGGAATCACAGACACATACCCCCGTCCCCTCACCGTGTGGGGGGGGGAATCACAGACACAGACCCCCGTCCCCTCACCGTGTGGGGGGGGGAATCACAGACACAGACCCCCGTCCCCTCACCGTGTGGGGGGGGGGAATCACAGACACAGACCCCCGTCCCCTCACCGTGTGGGGGGGGAGGGGGAATCACAGACACAGACCCCCGTCCCCTCACCGTGTGGGGGGGGGAATCACAGACACAGACCCCCGTCCCCTCACCGTGTGTGGGGGGGGGAATCACAGACACAGACCCCCGTCCCCTCACCGTGTGGGGGGGGGAATCACAGACACAGACCCCCGTCCCGTCACCGTGTGGGGGGGGAATCACAGACACAGACCCCCGTCCCGTCACCGTGTGGGGGGGGGAATCACAGACACAGACCCCCGTCCTGTCACCGTGTGGGGGGGGGGAATCACAGACACAGACCCCCGTCCCCTCACCGTGTGGGGGGGGGAGTCACAGACACAGACCCCCGTCCCCTCACCGTGTGGGGGGGGAGTCACAGACACAGACCCCCGTCCTGTCACCGTGTGGGGGGGGAATCACAGACACAGACCCCCGTCCCCTCACCGTGTGGGGGGGGGGATCACAGACACAGACCCCCGTCCTGTCACCGTGTGGGGGGGGGAATCACAGACACAGACCCCCGTCCCCTCACCGTGTGGGGGGGGGGGAATCACAGACACAGACCCCCGTCCCGTCACCGTGTGGGGGGGGGGATCACAGACACAGACCCCCGTCCCGTCACCGTGTGGGGGGGGAATCACAGACACAGACCCCCGTCCCCTCACCGTGTGGGGGGGCGGGGAATCACAGACACAGACCCCCGTCCCCTCACCGTGTGGGGGGGGGGGAATCACAGACACAGACCCCCGTCCCCTCACCGTGTGCGGGGGGGGATCACAGACACAGACCCCCGTCCCGTCACCGTGTGGGGGGGGAATCACAGACACAGACCCCCGTCCCATCACCGTGTGGGGGGGGGAATCACAGACACAGACCCCCGTCCTGTCACCGTGTGGGGGGGGGAATCACAGACACAGACCCCCGTCCCGTCACCGTGTGGGGGGGGGGGAATCACAGACACAGACCCCCGTCCCGTCACCGTGTGGGGGGGGGAATCACAGACACAGACCCCCGTCCCCTCACCGTGTGGGGGGGGAATCACAGACACAGACCCCCGTCCCATCACCGTGTGGGGGGGGGAATCACAGACACAGACCCCCGTCCTGTCACCGTGTGGGGGGGGGAATCACAGACACAGACCCCCGTCCCGTCACCGTGTGGGGGGGGGGGGGAATCACAGACACAGACCCCCGTCCCGTCACCGTGTGGGGGGGGGGGGGGAATCACAGACACAGACCCCCGTCCCCTCACCGTGTGGGGGGGAATCACAGACACAGACCCCCGTCCCATCACCGTGTGGGGGGGGGGAATCACAGACACAGACCCCCGTCCCCTCACCGTGTGGGGGGGGGGGGAGTCACAGACACAGACTCCCGTCCCGTCACCGTGTGGGGGGGGGAATCACAGACACAGACTCCCGTCCCGTCACCGTGTGGGGGGGGGGGGGAATCACAGACACAGACCCCCGTCCCGTCACCGTGTGGGGGGGGGGGAATCACAGACACAGACCCCCGTCCCCTCACCGTGTGGGGGGGGAATCACAGACACAGACCCCCGTCCCATCACCGTGTGGGGTGGGGAATCACAGACACAGACCCCCGTCCTGTCACCGTGTGGGGGGGGGGAATCACAGACACAGACCCCCGTCCCCTCACCGTGTGGGGGGGGGAGTCACAGACACAGACCCCCGTCCCATCACCGTGTGGGGGGGGGAATCACAGACACAGACCCCCGTCCCATCACCGTGTGGGGGGGGGAATCACAGACACAGACCCCCGTCCCCTCACCGTGTGGGGGGGGGAGTCACAGACACAGACCCCCGTCCCCTCACCGTGTGGGGGGGGGGATCACAGACACAGACCCCCGTCCCGTCACCGTGTGGGGGGGGAATCACAGACACAGACCCCCGTCCCATCACCGTGTGGGGGGGGGAATCACAGACACAGACCCCCGTCCCCTCACCGTGTGGGGGGGGGGGAATCACAGACACAGACCCCCGTCCCCTCACCGTGTGGGGGGGGGGGGAATCACAGACACAGACCCCCGTCCCCTCACCGTGTGGGGGAATCACAGACACAGACCCCCGTCCCCTCACCGTGTGGGGGGGGGGGGGGGGGAATCACAGACACAGACCCCCGTCCCGTCACCGTGTGGGGGGGGGAATCACAGACACAGACCCCCGTCCCCTCACCGTGTGGGGGGGGGAATCACAGACACAGACCCCCGTCCCCTCACCGTGTGGGGGGGGGGAATCACAGACACAGACCCCCGTCCCCTCACCGTGTGGGGGGGGGGGGAATCACAGACACAGACCCCCGTCCCCTCACCGTGTGGGGGGGGGAATCACAGACACAGACCCCCGTCCTGTCACCGTGTGGGGGGGGGAATCACAGACACAGACCCCCGTCCCCTCACCGTGTGGGGGGGGGAGTCACAGACACAGACCCCCGTCCCCTCACCGTGTGGGGGGGGGAATCACAGACACAGACCCCCGTCCCGTCACCGTGTGGGGGGGGAGTTACAGACACAGACCCCCGTCCCGTCACCGTGTGGGGGGGGGGAATCACAGACACAGACCCCCGTCCCGTCACCGTGTGGGGGGGGGGGGGAATCACAGACACAGACCCCCCGTCCCCTCACCGTGTGGGGGGGGGAATCACAGACACAGACCCCCGTCCCCTCACCGTGTGGTGGGGGAATCACAGACACAGACCCCCCCGTCCCGTCACCGTGTGGGGGGGGGGAATCACAGACACAGACCCCCGTCCCCTCACCGTGTGGGGGGGGGGAATCACAGACACAGACCCCCGTCCCCTCACCGTGTGGGGGGGGGGGGAATCACAGACACAGACCCCCGTCCCCTCACCGTGTGGGGGGGGGGGGAATCACAGACACAGACCCCCGTCCCCTCACCGTGTGGTGGGGGGGAATCACAGACACAGACCCCCGTCCCCTCACCGTGTGGTGGGGGGGAGTCACAGACACAGACCCCCGTCCCCTCACCGTGTGGGGGGGGGGGGAATCACAGACACAGACCCCCGTCCCCTCACCGTGTGGGGGCGGGAGTCACAGACACAGACCCCCGTCCCCTCACCGTGTGGGGGGGGAATCACAGACACAGACCCCCGTCCCCTCACCGTGTGGGGGGGAATCACAGACACAGACCCCCGTCCCCTCACCGTGTGGGGGGGGGGAATCACAGACACAGACCCCCGTCCCCTCACCGTGTGGGGGGGGAATCACAGACACAGACCCCCGTCCTGTCACTGTGGGGGAGGGGGAGTCACAGACACAGACCCCCGTCCTGTCACCGTGTGGGGGGGGAATCACAGACACAGACCCCCGTCCCCTCACCGTGTGGGGGGGGGAATCACAGACACAGACCCCCGTCCCCTCACCGTGTGGGGGGGGGAATCACAGACACAGACCCCCGTCCCCTCACCGTGTGGTGGGGGGGAGTCACAGACACAGACCCCCGTCCCCTCACCGTGTGGGGGGGGAATCACAGACACAGACCCCCGTCCTGTCACCGTGTGGGGGGGAGTCACAGACACAGACCCCCGTCCCCTCACCGTGTGGGGGGGAGTCACAGACACAGACCCCCGTCCCCTCACCGTGTGGGGGGGGAATCACAGACACAGACCCCCGTCCCCTCACCGTGTGGTGGGGGGGAATCACAGACACAGACCCCCGTCCCCTCACCGTGTGGTGGGGGGGAGTCACAGACACAGACCCCCGTCCCCTCACCGTGTGGGGGGGGAATCACAGACACAGACCCCCGTCCTGTCACCGTGTGGGGGGGAGTCACAGACACAGACCCCCGTCCCCTCACCGTGTGGGGGGGAGTCACAGACACAGACCCCCGTCCCCTCACCGTGTGGGGGGGGAATCACAGACACAGACCCCCGTCCCCTCACCGTGTGGTGGGGGGGAATCACAGACACAGACCCCCGTCCCCTCACCGTGTGGTGGGGGGGAGTCACAGACACAGACCCCCGTCCCCTCACCGTGTGGGGGGGGAATCACAGACACAGACCCCCGTCCTGTCACCGTGTGGGGGGGAGTCACAGACACAGACCCCCGTCCCCTCACCGTGTGGGGGGGGGAATCACAGACACAGACCCCCGTCCCCTCACCGTGTGGGGGGGGAGTCACAGACACAGACCCCCGTCCCCTCACCGTGTGGGGGGGGAATCACAGAAACAGACCCCCGTCCCGTCACCGTGTGGGGGGGGGGGAATCACAGACACAGACACCCGTCCCCTCACCGTGTGGGCGGGGGGAATCACAGACACAGACCCCCGTCCCGTCACCGTGTGGGCGGGGGGAATCACAGACACAGACCCCCGTCCCGTCACCGTGTGGGGGGGGGGGAATCACAGACACAGACACCCGTCCCCTCACCGTGTGGGGGGGGGGAATCACAGACACAGACCCCCGTCCCCTCACCGTGTGGGGGGGAATCACAGACACAGACCCCCGTCCCCTCACCGTGTGGTGGGGGGGAGTCACAGACACAGACCCCCGTCCCCTCACCGTGTGGGGGGGGGGGGAATCACAGACACAGACCCCCGTCCCCTCACCGTGTGGGGGCGGGAGTCACAGACACAGACCCCCGTCCCCTCACCGTGTGGGGGGGGAATCACAGACACAGACCCCCGTCCCCTCACCGTGTGGGGGGGAATCACAGACACAGACCCCCGTCCCCTCACCGTGTGGGGGGGGGGAATCACAGACACAGACCCCCGTCCTGTCACCGTGTGGGGGGGGAATCACAGACACAGACCCCCGTCCCCTCACCGTGTGGGGGCGGGAGTCACAGACACAGACCCCCGTCCCCTCACCGTGTGGGGGGGGAATCACAGACACAGACCCCCGTCCCCTCACCGTGTGGGGGGGAATCACAGACACAGACCCCCGTCCCCTCACCGTGTGGGGGGGGGGAATCACAGACACAGACCCCCGTCCTGTCACCGTGTGGGGGGGGAATCACAGACACAGACCCCCGTCCCCTCACCGTGTGGGGGGGAATCACAGACACAGACCCCCGTCCCCTCACCGTGTGGTGGGGGGGAGTCACAGACACAGACCCCCGTCCCCTCACCGTGTGGGGGGGGAGTCACAGACACAGACCCCCGTCCCCTCACCGTGTGGGGGGGGAATCACAGAAACAGACCCCCGTCCCGTCACCGTGTGGGGGGGGGGGAATCACAGACACAGACACCCGTCCCCTCACCGTGTGGTGGGGGGGAATCACAGACACAGACCCCCGTCCCGTCACCGTGTGGGCGGGGGGAATCACAGACACAGACCCCCGTCCCGTCACCGTGTGTGGGGGGGGGGAATCACAGACACAGACACCCGTCCCGTCAATGGTTGAAAAAACTAAATGCGATAAAAAATTAAAATTACCTTCGAAATTCCGAGCTTCAACGTTCAGTGGGACTCCCGTCTGTAGGATAGCCTGGGGGAACAGCACAATTACTGAGCTGTCCCCATCAGAGTAAAGCTCCCTCTACACTGTCCCCCCATCAAACACTCCCAGGGACAGGGGCAGCACGGGGTTAGATACAGAGTAAAGCTCCCTCTACACTGTCCCCCCATCAAACACTCCCAGGACAGGGGCAGCACGGGGTTAGATACAGAGTAAAGCTCCCTCTACACTGTCCCCCCATCAAACACTCCCAGGGACAGGGGCAGCACGGGGTTAGATACAGAGTAAAGCTCCCTCTACACTGTCCCCCCCATCAAACACCCCCAGGGACAGGGACAGCACGCGGTTAGATACAGAGTAAAGCTCCCTCTACACTGTCCCCCCATCAAACACTCCCAGGGACAGGGGCAGCACGGGGTTAGATACAGAGTAAAGCTCTCTCTACACTGTCCCCCCATCAAACACTCCCAGGGACAGGGGCAGCACGGGGTTAGATACAGAGTAAAGCTCTCTCTACACTGTCCCCCCATCAAACACACCCAGGGACAGGGACAGCACGGGGTTAGATACAGAGTAAAGCTCCCTCTACACTGTCCCCCCCATCAAACACTCCCAGGACAGGGACAGCACGGGGTTAGATACAGAGTAAAGCTCCCTCTACACTGTCCCCCCATCAAACACTCCCAGGGACAGGGTGAGGGTGGGGTCTGGTTAATAGTGGGTAGTGTCCAACTCTCCTGCCTCGTACCTGGAGAATTCTGGGATATCCGTAGCTGGCCGCCAAGTGAAGTGCACTTTGACCTTTGTAATCGGTGGCGTTGACCTCTGCCCCCAGTTCAATGAGATCCGACACTACCTCCGGCTGATTGGCTGTTACAGCGACCAGGAGGGGGGTCTGTGGGTGGGGGGTGAGGCGTGGAGAGACACAGAGAGAAACCGGGTCAATCCCCCGGGTCAATCCCCCGACAGACACAGAACCGAACCCCTACCACCCCCCAAACACACTCCCTGCCCCAAGCTAACTCCCATTTCTCCCCAACTCCCCCGTCCTCCCCAAAACCTGACACTGCTCCCCCCCCCCCACAAACAGCAGCCCCCCCACCCGGTCCCTTCCCCATCTCTCTCCCTCCCCCCTCTCTCTCTGCCCTCCCCCCTCCCGCCTCTCCTCTCAACCCCCCTCTCTCTCTCTCTCTCCCCTCTCCTCCCCCCCTCTCTCCCCCTCTCTTTTCCACCTCCTCTCTCCCTCCCCTCTGTTTCCCTCCCCCACCCTCTCCCCCCTCCCCCCTCTCCTCCCTTCCCCCTCTCCCTCCCTCCCCCACCCTCTCCATCCCCCTCTCCCTTCCTCCCCCACCCTCTCCCCTCCTCTCCCTCCCCCCTCTCCATCCCCCCCTCCCCCCTCTCCCTCCCCTCTCTCCCTCTCTCCCCCCTCTTTCCCAACTCCTCTCTCCCTCCCCTCCCTCCCCTCTGTTTCCCTCCCCCCCTCTCCTCCCCTCCCCCTCTCCCTCCCTCCCCCACCCTCTCCATCCCCCTCTCCCTCCCTCCCCCACCCTCTCCCTCCCCCCTCTCCATCCCCCCCTCCCCCCTCTCCCCCCCCTCTCTCCCTCCCCCCCCCCCCCCCCCCCCGGGGGTCTCAGGGACCCTCCCCTGGCCTTACCTTCCCATTGTGTTCCCTGACCTCCAGGCCGTTGAGCTGCTGTAGCCGTTCAGCTGCTGCTGTTACAAACTCCCTCATCCCCTTCACAGCGTAGATATGCAGAACCCTATTGAGTGACAACACCTCAGGGTGAGAACCTACTCCCAGCGACACCCCCTCCCTCCCTCCCTCCCCCACCCCCCACCCCCCATCAGAGCCCTACCAGCCTGTCCGACGGTGTGTGGGGGAGGGAGGGTGAAGGAGATCGAGGGAAGGGGAAGAGAGAGAGTACTTGAGAGTAATAGTGAGCGAGTGTGTGTGCGCCTGGCTGAGTGAGTGACCGAGTGTGTGTGAGAGAGTGAGTGTGAGTGAACGTGTGAGTGTGTATGAACGAGTGTGAGTGTGTGAATAAGTGGGTTATTGTGAGCGTGAGAGAGTGTGAGTGTGAGAGAGGAAGTGTGAGAGGACTTGTGAATAAATTAGTGAGTGTGTGTGAGAGTGAGAGAGAATGTGAGTGGGTGTGAGAGAATAAGACCATAAGACATAGGAGCAGAAGTCAGGCCATTCAGCCCATCCAGTCTGCTCCACCGTTCAATCCTGGCTGATCAGTTTCTCAACACCATTCTCCCCCTAACCCTTGACCCCGTGGTTTCTCAGGAACCGATCTATCTCCGTGTTAAATATCCTCAGTGACCAGGCCCCCACAGCCCTCTGTGGCAGTGAATCCCATGGATTTCCCACTCTCTGGCTGAAGAGGTTTCTCCTTATCTCTGTTCTAAAGGGTCTTCCCTTTACTCGAAGGCTGGGCCCTCGGGTCTGAGTCTCTCCGACCGATGGAAACACCTTCCCAGCGTCCGCTCTGTCCAGGCCGGTCAGTATTCTGTAAGTTTCAATTCGATCCCCCCTCATCCTTCTAAACTCCATCGAGTATAGGCCCAGAGTCCTCAAACGTTCCTCATTCGTTAACCTTTTCATTGCCGGGACCGTTCTTGCGACCCTCCCCTGAACCCGCTCCAGGGCCAGTACATCCTTCTCCTTGCTCTAACCTGCTTGTTACTTCTTCAAAGAATTAGAGCAGATTTGTCAGGCATGACCCTCCCCTTGATGAAGCCATCCTGCCCTATTTACCACGCACTGCCAAGTATCCCGAAATCTCATCCTTCCCAATGGATTCCAGGACCTTACCCAGGACTGACGCTGGGCTAATTGGTCTGTAATTTTCCACCTTACTCCCTTTCTAAACAGGGGCGTCATGTCAGAGATTTTCCAGTCCTCCGGTACTTGAGCAATCCTTGGTAACTCGCCACTAACGCCTCCACTATCTCTGCAGCCATCTCCCTTCAAACTCTGGGGTGTAGTCCATCTGGTCCAGGTGATTTGTCCATCTTCAGGCCATTCCGGTTTTCTAGCACTGTCTCCTTGGGGATGGCCACTATCTTCAGCTCTGCCTGAACCTTCAGGATATTACTCATCTTCCACCATGAAGACTGATGTGAGGTAATTATTCAGCCCCTCAACCATTTCCTTGTTTCCCCCCCTACTCTCTCTCCAGCATCATTTTCCCGCGGCCCAATGTCCACTTTTGTCTCTCTTTTGCCCTTTCTATGTCTCAAGAAACTCTTACTGTCTTCCTCTATATTACTGGCGAGCTTACCCTCATATTTAATCTTCTCCCTCCTTATGTCTTTCTTCATTGCCCTCTGTTGCTCCCTCTGTAAGCTTCCCAATCCTCTGGTTTCCCGCTGCCCTTCGCCACATTATATGCTTTCTCTTTTGCTTTTATGCTGTCCCTGACTGAGTTTGGAGGAGATTTGCAGCTGATTTGTTGCTATCCCTGACTTCCCTGGTCACCTCACCCTCCCACAATTGCTGTTCCACTGCCTTTCCTGCTAGGCCCCTCTCTCAGTCCGTTCTCCCCAGCTCCTCCCTCATGCCTCTAGGGAGGAGTTGCCTTTATTCACCTGTAATACCATTCTACCTTCTCCATCTCAATTTACACGGTAAATTCCGTCACATTATTAGATTTAGATTAGATTACATTACAGTGTGGAAACAGGCCCTTCGGCCCAACAAGTCCACACCGACCCGCCGAAGCGAAACCCACCCATACCCCTACATTTACCCCTTACCTAACACTACGGGCAATTTAGCATGGCCAATTCACCTGACCCTGCACATCTTTGGACTGTGGGAGGAAACCGGAGCACCCGGAGGAAACCCACGCAGACACGGGGAGAACGTGCAAACTCCACACAGTCAGTCGCCTGAGTCGGGAATTGAACCCGGGTCTCAGGCGCTGTGAGGCAGCAGTGCTAACCACTGTGCCACCGTGCCGCCCACCTGTGCCACCGTGCCGTCCACCTGTGCCACCGTGCCGCCCATTATGGTCACTGCTTCCTAAGGGCTCCTTTACCGTACTCTCCCTTATCATGGCGGCCTCATTGCACGACACTCAATCCCGTATTGCCTGTTTCCTGCTGGGCTCCACCACAAGCTGCCCCAAAACACCATCTCGTTGACATTCGATCAATTCCTTTTCTTACAATCCAGTACTAACCTGATTGTCCCAGTCGCCCTGCACACTGAAACCCCTCCTGATCACTGGAACGTTGCCTTTCCTATACATCTTTTCTATCTTCTGGTGGCTCAGTGGTTGGCACTGCTACCCCCACAGCGCCAGGGACCCGGGTTCGATCCCACCCCCCCGGGGGACTGTCTGGGCGGGGTTTGCACATTCTCCCCCCCGTGTCTGCGTGGGATTCCTCCCACAGTCCAAAGATGTGAAGGTCAGGGTGGATTGGCCGCGCTAAATTGCCCACATTGTCAGGTGCATGAGTAGGGGAATGGGTATGGGTGGGTTACTCTTCGGCGGGTCGGTGTGGACTTGTTGGGCCGAAGGGCCTGTTTCCACACTGTAGGGAATCCGATCTAATCTTGCACCCCAGCTCCTGACCCCTGTTTGTACATAACTCCTGCTATGGTAATTTTTTAACGTTTGGGGTCCCCCACCTCTCCCCATGCGGATTCCACACCATCTGAGCCTAACATCACTCCTTACCCCTGAGTTTTCATTCCTTACAAATAAAGCAACCCCCACTCCCCCACTGTGTGTGTGTGAGTGTGTCTGAGCGAGTGTGAGTGTGTGAGTGAGTGTCTGTGAGTGTGAGTGTGTGAGTGAGTGTGTGTGTGAGTGTGTCTGAGCGAGTGTGAGTGTGTGAGTGAGTGTCTATGAGTGTGAGTGTGTGAGTGAGTGTGTGTGTGAGTGAGTGTGTGAGTGTGTGAGTGTGTCTGAGTGAGTGTATGTGAGTGTGTGTGTGTGTGTGAGTGTGCGTGTGAGTGTGTGTGTGAGCATGTGTGAGTGTGAGTGAGTGTGTGTGTGTGAGTGTGTGTGAGAGTGTGAGTGAGTGTGAGTGAGTGTGAGTGAGTGAGTGTGTGTGTGTGTGAGAGTTTGTGTGAGTGTGTGTGTGTGAGTGAGTGTGAGTGAGTGTGAGTGAGTGTGTGTGAGTGTGTGTGAGTGAGTGTCTGTGAGTGTGTGTATGTGAGTGTGTGTGAGTATGTGTGAGTGAGTGTGTGTGAGTGTGTGTGTGAGAGTGTGTGTGAGTGAGTATGTGTGAGTGAGTGTGTCTGAGCGTGTGTGCATGTGTGAGTGTGCATGTGTGAGTGTGCATGAGTGTGTGAGTGTGTGTGAGCGTGTGTGTGCGTGTGAGTGTGTGAGTGTGTGTGTGTGAGTGTGAGTGAGTGTGTGAGTGAGTGTGTGTGAGTGAGTGTGTGTGAGCATGTGTGAGTGTGAGTGTGAGTGTGTGTGAGTGAGTGTGTGTGTGTGAGTGTGTGTGTGAGTGTGTGAGTGTGTGTGTGAGTGTGTGAGTGTGTGTGTGAGTGAGTGTGTGAGTGTGTGTGAGTGTGAGTGAGTGTGTAAACGGTGTGTCCCTGTTGAGGTTTGTGAATAACTTACGTATCTCCGTCATCATCTCGATGCAGGAGGTTGGTCACTTCCATGTTCCGGATGGTTCTTCGAGCTTGGTCCAACATTGAGGCTGTGATTGGCTGTGGGGTTGCTAGGGGCTGTGGGGTTGCTAGGGGCTGTGGGGTTGAGCTGGGAGGGTAGTATGGAATGGATGGGAGGTCTGGATGGGCATTGGCTGCTGGTAGTGACCAATGAGGGAAGGCTGGGGGAGGGCTATCGAACATTCTGGGATCCGAGTTGGGCTGTGCCCCCTGAGGAGGAACAGACAGAGGGTCACCTCCTAGATTACCACCACCCTCCACCTCGCTCCCTCCATTCCCCCACCACCCTCTCCCTCCATCCCCCTCCCTCCATCACCCTCCATCCCTCACCACCCTCTCCCTCCATCCCCCTCCGTCCATCACCCTCCATCCCTCACCATCCCTCTCCCTCCATCCCCCTCCCTCCATCTCCCTCCATCCCCCACCACCCTCTCCCTCCATCCCCCCTCCCTCCATCACCCTCCATCCCCCTCCACCCATCACCCTCCATCCCTCACCATCCCTCTCCCTCCACCACCCTCCGCCCCCTCCCTCCATCCCCCTCCCTCCATCCCCGTCCACCCATCACCTTCCACCCCCCTCTCCCCCTCTCCCTCCATCCCCACCACCCCCTCCCTCCGTCTCCCTCCATCCCCCTCCCTCCCCGGGTTGAGAAATGGAGGGAGTGTGATGTGTGACTGATGCCTGAACTCACCATCAGGTCAGGGCTGTGTTCAGGGTAAAGGCTGGCACTCTGGCTGAGGAGGCCAGGGTACCCACAGCCCGGGTACATTGCTGTGGTGTCGAATGGGTGTATGGCATTGCTGGTGGAGAACTCACTGCCAGAGCCGTAGTGACAGGAATCGGTGGATATTATGGGCTGTGACACGCCCACGTGCCAGGATGGAGTCACGGACTGAAAAGGAGATGCATCCTCGAGACCAGGAGGGGAGAAGTTCGAGTCCCCTGGGGAATCAACAGAGGAGCAGTTATTAACCACAAATACATGGGAAACAATGGGATAACATACACTGGGATTGGGCCGAGGGGCTTGGGGAGGGGGGCGTTTACAAACAGAATAACTGCTCCCCTGGGTGGGGGGGGGGAGTTACAGACTGCGATCTAATCACGGGGTTCGGGGTGGGGTTTATGTACAGAATAGCAGATACCCGGGAGGGAGTTACAGACTGGGATCTAATCGAGGGGTTCGGGGTGGTTTATATACAGAATAACAGATACCCCGGGGAGGGAGTTACAGACTGGAATCTAATCGAGGGGTTCGGGGTGGTTTATATACAGAATAACAGATACCCCGGGGAGGGAGTTACAGACTGGAATCTAATCGAGGGGTTCGGGGTGGGGTTTATATACAGAATAACAGATACCCGGGAGGGAGTTACAGACTGGAATCTAATCGAGGGGTTCGGGGTGGGGTTTATATACAGAATAACAGATACCCGGGAGGGAGTTACAGACTGGAATCTAATCGAGGGGTTCGGGGTGGTTTATATACAGAATAACAGATACCCCGGGGAGGGA
Organism: Chiloscyllium plagiosum; assembly: GCF_037043375.1. Classification (NCBI taxonomy): domain Eukaryota; kingdom Metazoa; phylum Chordata; class Chondrichthyes; order Orectolobiformes; family Hemiscylliidae; genus Chiloscyllium; species Chiloscyllium plagiosum. The sequence continues at coordinate 19,251,148 of NW_028270176.1, forward strand.
GTTACAGACTGGAATCTAATCGAGGGGTTCGGGGTGGTTTATATACAGAATAACAGATACCCCGGGAGGGAGTTACAGACTGGAATCTAATCGAGGGGTTCGGGGTGGTTTATATACAGAATAACAGATACCCCGGGAGGGAGTTACAGACTGGAATCTAATCGAGGGGTTCGGGGTGGTTTATATACAGAATAACAGATACCCCGGGGAGGGAGTTACAGACTGGAATCTAATCGAGGGGTTCGAGGTGGTTTATATACAGAATAACTGCTCCCCTGGGGTGGGAGTTACAGACTGGAATCTAATCGAGGGGTTTGGGGTGGGGTTTATATACAGAATAACAGATACCCCGGGAGGGAGTTACAGACTGGAATCAAATCGAGGGGTTCGGGGTGGTTTATGTACAGAATACCAGATACCCGGGAAGGAGTTACAGACTGGAATCTAATCGAAGGGTTCGAGGTGGTTTATGTACAGAATAACAGATACCCCGGGGGGGAGTTACAGACTGGAATCTAATCGAGGGGTTCGGGGTGGTTTATATACAGAATAACAGATACCCCGGGAGGGAGTTACAGACTGGAATCTAATCGAAGGGTTCGAGGTGGTTTATGTACAGAATAACAGATACCCCGGGGGGGAGTTACAGCCTGGAATCTAATCGAGGGGTTCGGGGTGGGGTTTATATACAGAATAACAGATACCCCGGGAGGGAGTTACAGGCTGGAATCTAATCGAGGGTTTCGGGGTGGGGTTTATATATAGAATAACAGATACCCGGGAGGGAGTTACAGACTGGAATCAAATCGAGGAGTTCGGGGGGGGCGGTTTATATACAGAATAACAGATACCCCGGGAGGGAGTTACAGGCTGGAATCTAATCGAGGGTTTCGGGGTGGGGTTTATACATAGAATAACAGATACCTGGGAGGGAGTTACAGACTGGGATCTAATCGAGGGGTTCGGTGTGGTTTATATACAGAATAACAGATACCCGGGAGGGAGATACAGACTGGAATCTAATCGAGGGGTTCGGGGTGGTTTATATACAGAATAACAGATACCCCGGGAGGGAGTTACAGACTGGAATCTAATCGAGGGGTTCAGGGTGGTTTATATACAGAATAACAGATACCCGGGAGGGAGTTACAGACTGGAATCTAATCGAGGGGTTCGGGGTGGTTTATATACAGAATAACAGATACCCCGGGAGGGAGTTACAGACTGGAATCTAATCGAGGGGGGGTGGTTTATATACAGAATTACAGATACCCGGGAGAGAGTTACAGACTGGAATCTAATCGAGGGGTTCGGGGTGGTTTATATACAGAATTACAGATACCCGGGAGGGAGTTACAGACTGGAATCTAATCGAGGGGTTTGGGGGCGTTTATATACAGAATAACAGATACCCGGGAGGGAGTTACAGACTGGAATCTAATCGAGTGGTTTGGGGGCGTTTATATACAGAATAACGGATACCCGGGAGGGAGTTACAGACTGGAATCTAATCGAGGGGTTCGAGGTGGTTTATATACAGAATAACAGATACCCGGGAGGGAGTTACAGACTGGAATCTAATCGAGGGGTTCAGGGTGGTTTATATACAGAATAACAGATACCCCGGGAGTGAGTTACAGACTGGGATCTAATCGAGGGGTTCAGGGTGGTTTATATACAGAATAACAGATACCCCGGGAGTGAGTTACAGACTGGAATCTAATCGAGGGGTTCAGGGTGGGTTATATACAGAATAACAGATACCCCGGGAGTGAGTTACAGACTGGGATCTAATTGAGGGGCTCGGGGTGGTTTATATACAGAATAACAGATACCCCGGGAGGGAGTTACAGGCTGGGTCTGGGGTTCACCGTAATCAGTGTTACTCACCCGGCTGTACTGAAGTAGGTATCGGAGTCGCCTGTAACATGGAAGATAATGCAAAGATTGATTGCAGTGAATTGAGAGATTCAGACATCTCTGCGCACGTTTTGTGATCTGTTCTAACTCTGGTAACCCACAGCTTCGGCTCATGGTTAATGCTGTAAATTGTCTCACCACCTTCCCATAACTAAACCTCCCTCAGTAAATTTCCAAACCTGCCTGGTACCTCCAAAATCCGAATGGACCTAAACCCCTTCCCAATCCCTCCAGCTCTACACCGTCCCAATGGACCCAAACCCCTTCCCATTCCCTCCCGCTCTACACCGTCCCAATGGACCCAAACCCCTTCCCATTCCCTCCCGCTCTACACTGTCCCAATGGACCCAAACCCCTTCCCATTCCCTCCCGCTCTACACCGTCCCAATGGACCCAAACCCCTTCCCATTCACTCCCGCTCTACACCGTCCCAATGGACCCTAAACCCCTTCCCATTCCCTCCGCTCTACACTGTCCCAATGGTCCCAAACCCCTTCCCATTCCCTCCCGCTCTACACCGTCCCAATGGACCCAAACCCCTTCCCATTCCCTCCCACTCTACACCGTCCCAATGGACCCAAACCCCTTCCCATTCCCTCCCGCTCTACACCGTCCCAATGGACCCAAACCCCTTCCCATTCCCTCCCGCTCTACACTGTCCCAATGGACCCAAACCCCTTCCCATTTACTCCCGCTCTACACTGTCCCAAAGGACCCAAACCCCTTCCCATTCACTCCCGCTCTACACCGTCCCAATGGACCCAAACCCCTTCCCATTCCCTCCCGCTCTACACCGTCCCAATGGACCCAAACCCCTTCCCATTCCCTCCCACTCTACACCGTCCCAATGGACCCAAACCCCTTCCCATTCCCTCCCGCTCTACACCGTCCCAATGGACCCAAACCCCTTCCCATTCCCTCCCACTCTACACCGTCCCAATGGACCCAAACCCCTTCCCATTCACTCCAGCTCTACACCGTCCCAATGGACCCAAAACCCTTCCCGTTCCCTCCCGTTCTGCAACGTCCCAATGGGAATGATTGCACTAACCTCTGCTTTTGCGTTTGCCACAGACCTCCGTTTCTCCTCGAGCAGTTCCCTCACAGTAGGCAGTACGTTTGATTGATGTGATTTCTCCTTCGTGGCTGTGAAGAGATAAACGCTCAGGTTTGGAAACATTACAGCAAGGAGTATCATCTATAGTTTCACTCTTACTCCGATCCGAAACCCTGACCCCAGTCCTAAACCCTGACCCCAATCCTAATCCCTGACCCCAATCCCAATCCGTGATCCCAATCCTAAACCCTGACCCCAGTCGTAAACCCTGACCCCAATCCCAATCACTGACCCCAATCCCAATCCCTGACCCCAGTCCTAAACCCTGACACCAATCCCAATCCCTGACCCCAATCCCAATCCCTGACCCCAATCCTAAACCCTGACCCCAATCCCAAACCCTGACCCCAGTCCTAAACCCTGACCCCAATCCCAATCCCTGACCCCAATCCCAATCCCTGACCCCAATCCTAAACCCTGACCCCAATCCCAATCCCTGACCCCAGTCCTAAACCCTGACCCCAATCCCAATCCCTGACCCCAATCCCAATCCGTGATCCCAATCCTAAACCCTGACCCCAGTCGTAAACCCTGACCCCAATCCCAATCCCTGACCCCAATCCCAATCCCTGACCCCAATCCCAATCCCTGACCCCAATTCTAAACCCTGACCCCAATCCCAATCCCTGACCCCAATCCCAATCCCTGACCCCAATCTTAAACCCTGACCCCAATCCTAACCCCTGACTCCAATCCTAACCCCTGACCCCACTCCTAAACCCTGACCGCTGGGAGGATGGTGGGGGTGCAGATGAGTCCAGAGATGGGATATGTCTGGGGGGAGGGGGGGTGAACCTTGGAGTGTGTGAGTGAATCTGGGGGTTGGTCTGGGGGGTGTGAGTCTATGGGTTGTGGGTGAGTCTGGGGGTGGGGATGAGTCTGGGAGTGGGGTTTGAGCGTGGGGGTGAGTGTGAATGTGAATGTGAGGGGTGAGTGTGAGTGTGGGGGGTGAGTGAGAGTGTGGGGGGTGAGTGTGGGGTGTGTGTGTGAGTATGGGGGTGAGTGTGAATGAGCGTGAGTGTGGGGGGTGTGTTTGAGGGGAGTGTGGGGGATGAGTGTGAGGGGTGAGTGTGGGGAGTGAGTGTGAGTGTGAGTGTGGGGGGTGAGTGTGAGTGAGTGTGAGGGGTGAGTGTGAGGGGTGCGTGTGAGGGGTGAGTGTGAGTTTGAGGGGTGAGTGTGGGGGGTGAGTGTGGGGGGTGAGTGTGTGAGGGGGGATGAGTGTGGGGGGGTGAGTGTGGGGGTGAGTGTGGGGGGAGAGTGTGTGGGGGGGGGGTGAGTGTGGGGAGTATGTGTGTGGGGGGGGTGAGTGTGGGGGTGAGTGCGAGGGATGAGTGTGAGTGTGGGGAGTGTGAGTGAGTGTGAGTTATGAGTGTGAGTGTGGCGGGTGAGTGTGAGGGTGGGGGTGTGTGAGTGTGAGTGTGGGGTGTGAGTGTCAGTGTAGGGGGGTGAGTGTGAGTGTGGCGGGTGAGTGTGAGTGTGGGGAGTGTGAGTGTGAGTGTGGGGGTTGAGTGTCAGGGTGGGGGGTGAGTGTGAGTGTGGGGGGTGATTGTGAGTGTGGGTGTGAGTGTCAGTGTGAGGGTAAGGGTGAGTGTGAGGGTGAATGTGAGGGTGGGGTGTGTGAATGTGAGGGTGTGGGGTGTGAGTGTGAGTGTGGGGTGTGAGTGTGAGTGTGGGGGGTGAGTGTGAGGGTGGGGTGAGTGTGAGTATGGGGGTGTGAGTGTGTGTGGGGGGTGAGTGTGAATGTGGGGGGGTGAGTGTGAGTGTAATTGTGATTGAGTGTGAGAGTGGGGGTGAGTGTGGGGGGTGAGTATGAGGGTGGGGCGTGAGTGTGAGTGTGGGGGGTGAGTGTGAATGTGGTGGTGTGACTGTGAGTGTGGGGGTTAGTGTGAGTGTGGGGGATAGTGCGAGTGTGAGTGTGGGGGGGGTGAGTGTGAGGGTGGTTGTGAGTGTGGGGGCTCAGTGTGAGTGTGGGGGGTGAGTGTGAGGGTGAGTGTGAGTGTGGAGGGTGAGTGTGAGTGTGAGTGTGGGGGTGAGTGTGAGTGTGGGGGTGAGTGTGAGTGTGGGGAGTGAGTGTGGGGGGAGTGTGAGTGTGTGTCTGGGGGTGAGTGTGAGGGTGAGTGTGTGTGGGGTGAGTGTGGGGGTGAATGTGAGGGTGAGTGTGGGGGATGAGTGTGAGTGAGGGGTGAGTGTGAGAGTGGGGGGTGAGTGTGAGTGAGGGGTGAGTGTGAGAGTGGGGAGTGAGTGTGAGTGTGGGCAGTGAGTGCGGGGGGAGTGTGAGTGTGTGTCTGGGGTGAGTGTGAGTGTGGGGAGTGAGTGTGGGGGGGAGTGTGAGTGTGTGTCTGGGGGTGAGTGTGAGGGTGAGTGTGTGTGGGGATGAGTGTGAGGGTGAGTGTGAGGGCGAGGGTGAGGGGTCTGAGTGTGAGTGTGGGGGGTGAGTGGGAGTGTGGGGGGTGAGTGTGAGGGTGTGTGTGAGAGTGTGGGGGCTGAGTTTGAGTGTGGGGAGTGAGTGTGAGTGTGGGGGGTGAGTGTGAGTGTAGGTGGTAAGTGTGGGGGGGTGAGTGTGAGTGTGGGGGTGAGTGTGAGGGTGGTGGGTGAGCGTGAGTGTGGGGGGTGAGTGTGAGTGTGGGGAGGTGAGTGTGAGTATGGGGGTGAGTGTGAATGAGCGTGAGTGTGGGGGGTGTGTTTGAGGGAAGTGTGGGGGATGAGTGTGAGGGGTGAGTGTGGGGAGTGAGTGTGTGAGTGTGAGTGTGGGGGGTGAGTGTGGGGGGGTGAGTGTGGGGGATGAGTGTGGGGGGAGAGTGTGTGGGGGGGTGAGTGTGGGGGGTATGTGTGTGTGGGGGGGTGAGTGTGGGGGTGAGTGTGGGGGTGAGTGCGATGGATGAGTGTGAGTGTGGGGAGTGTGAGTGAGTGAGTGTGTGTGAGTGTGTGTATGAGTGTGAGTGTGTGTGTGTGTGAGTGTGTGTGTGAGTGTGTGTGTGTGAGTGTGTGTGTGTGTGTGAGTGTGTGTGTGACTGTGTGAGTGTGTGTGTGAGTATGTGAGTGTGTGTGTGTGAGTGTGAGAGTGTGTGTGTGTGAGTGTGTGTGTGAGTGTGTGAGTGTGTGTGTGTGAGTGTGTGTGTGAGTGTGTGTGTGTGTGTGAGTGTGTGTGTGTGTGAGTGTGTGTGTGTGTGAGTGTGTGTGAGACTGTGAGTGTGTGTGAGCGTGTGTGTGTGAGTGTGTGTGAATGTGTGTGTGTGAGTGTGTGTGTGAGTGTGTGTGTGTGTGTGTGTGAGTGTGAGTGTGTGTGAGCGTGTGTGTGTGAGTGTGTGTGAATGTGTGTGTGTGAGTGTGTGTGTGTGTGAGTGTGTGTGTGAGTGAGTGAGTGAGTGTGTGTGTGTGTGTGTGTGTGTGAGTGTGTGTGTGTGAGTGTGTGTGTGAGTGTGTGTGTGTGTGTGTGAGTATGTGAGTGTGTGAGTGTGTGTGTGAGTGTGTGTGTGAGCGTGTGTGTGTGTGCGAGTGAGTGTGAGTGTGTGTGTGTTAGTGTGCGTGAGCGTGTGTGTGTGAGTGTGCGTGTGTGAGTGTGTGTGTCTGTGTGTGTGTGTGTGAGTGTGTGTGTGAGTGTGTGTGTGTGTGTGTGTGTGTGTGTGAGTGTGAGTGTGTGTGTGTGTGTGTGTGTGTGTGTGAGTGTGTGTGTGTGAGTGTGTGAGTCTGTCAGAGTTCAGGAGCCAGCATGTCCCTGTGAGGAGAGCAGGTAAGGAGACGGAGATTCTGGAACGCTGCACCGTGCAGGATGTGCTAAGTTTCGGTAAAAAGAGAAAGGAAGTATGTTTAAGGTTTAGGAAACTGAAACCAAGCAAAAGTGTGAAAGAGTATCAAGGAAACAGGTGATGAGGAAGGATAGAAGCAGTCACGAAATGTCCTCGGCAGGTTGGCTCACACAGAACACAGAGCATTACAGCACAGTACAGGCCCCTCGGCCCGCGATGTTGCGCTGACCTCTGGAACCAATCTGAAACCCATCTAACCGACCCTATTCCATTCTTGCCCATGTGTCTATCCAATGCTCATTTAAATGTCCTTAAAAGTTGGCGAGTCTACTACTGTTACACGCCCCTCCTACTCTCTGAGTAAAGAAACTCCCTCTGACATCTGTCCTATATCTATCACCCCTCAATTTAAAGCTATGTCCCCTTGTGCTAGCCATCACCATCCGAGGAAAAAAGGCTCTCCCTGCCCACCCTATCTAACCCTCTGATTATCTTGTATGTCTCTATTAAGTCACCTCTCAACCTTCCCCTCTCTATCGAAAACAGCCTCAAGTCCCTCAGCCTCTCCTCCTAAGACCTTCCCTCCATACCAGGCAACATCCGAGTAAATTCTCCTCTGCAACCTTTCCAAAGCTTCCACATCCTTCCTATAATATTTACGGAGAACCCTGAGGTGTCTAGGGTCGGCGGGTACCTAGAGACGGGGTGGGTCCACCCGAGGGAAAAGGAGAGGATTTATACACGGGGCCAGAGGACATGGGTCAGGCCCGTAATGAGTCTTTCACATCCATATCCACGTCGCCCTCTCCCATCCAACCATCACAGAGAGGGGGCTGGCTGATGGTGGAGATCAGGGAGAGGGGTGTGGGGATATTCTGGAGCGTGGCAGAGTTAAGGAGGTGGAGCTGCTGAGTGTCATGAAACACATGAAGGTGGATAAGTCCCAGGGCCTGATGGGATTGATCCCAGGCTACTGTGGGAGGCAAGGAGGGAGATTCCTGGGCCTGGCCGGAGACCCCTGTTCCCTCTAACCAGAGCTGAGCTCCCAGAAGCCCGGGAGGATTGCCAACGCTGTTCCTTTGTGTGAGGAGGACAATGGGGATAATCCCGGGAATGATCAGCTGGAGAGCGGTCTATCAGTGGGAGGGTAAGTACTGGAGGATGGGGCTCAGGGACAAAATGTCCTCCCACTTGGAGGGGAACAGATTGATTAGGGACAGGAGCCTGGCTTTGTCCAGGGGAGGGTCTTGTCTCAAACACTGGAGGGAGTTTTGGAGGAAGTGGTGAAGACGTTTGATGAGGGAAGGGCGTTGGATGATGGCTCCGTGATTTTTTACTGAAACATTTACCAAGGCCCCTGAGGGTCGGCTGCTCAGGGGATGGGATCCACAGTGAGCTGGGAAGTTGGATACAGTGTCGGCTTGGCCATAGGAGACCGAGGGGAGTTGTGATGGAGTGATTTCTCCAGCTGCAGGTCTGGGACCAGTGGTGTTCCACAAGGATCAGTGCTGGGACCTCTGTTGTCTGTAATATATAGAAATGATTTTGCTGAAAATATAAGGGGGTCTGATCAGAAAGTTTGCAGATGGCATTGAAATGTTGCGGATAGTGAGGATGGTTGTGAAAGGATACAGCAGGATGTAGGTCAGTTGGAAAGTTGGGCAGAGAAGTAGCAGGTGGAGATTAATCTGGACAAGTGTGTGGTGCTGCATTTTGGGAGGTCAAATGCAAGTGGAAAGTATCCTGTAAATGATATCCAAAGGGATCTTGGGATGCAAGGCCATAACTCCCTGAAAGTGGCAACACCGTGGATCAGGTGGGAGGGGAGACAAATGCACAAGTCAGGGAATTTAATAAAAATGTTGTTAAGTCATGTTGCAACTGTATAAAACTTTAATTCGGCCACATTTGGAATATTGTGTGCAGTTCTGGTTGCCACATTGTAGGAGGGATGTCGAGGCTTTGGAGAGGTTATGCAAAAGGCTGTTGCTTGGATTGGAGTGTTTTAGCTAGAAGGAGAGGCTGGATAAACTTGGATTTTTTTCACTAAAGTGACACAGGCTGAGGGGCAGCCTGATAAAATTGAGAGGTGTGGATAGTCCTAGAATGGAAATATCAAATACTTGGGGGCGTAGGATTACGGTGAGAGGGGAAAAGTTTAAAGGAGATGTACAGGCGAAGGATTTTTTTATACAGAGAGTGAGAGGTGACTGCAGTGACCTGTCAGGGGAGGTGTTAGAAGCAGATACATTAACAACACTTCAGAGGTATGCAAACAAATACAGGATTAGGCAGGGGCGAGAGGGATACAAACCATGTGCAGGCAGGTAGGATTAGTTTAGAATGGCATCATGGTTGGCTCAGGCATGGTGGATCGATGGGCCAGTTCCTGTACTGTACTGTTGTATGTCTCTGTACATGCGTATCTGTGGCTGTGTGTGTGTGTGTGTGTCTGTGGCTGTGTATATGTGAGGGTATGTGTGTTTGAGGCTGTGTGTGACTATGAGAGAGAGTGTGTGTGTGAGGCTGTGTGTGACTATGAGAGAGTGTATGTGTGTCTGCGTGTGTGGTGTGTGTGTGTGAGGCTGTGTGTGACTATGAGAGAGAGTGTGTGTGTGTGTTTGTGGTGTGTGTGTGAGGCTGTGTGTGACTATGAGAGAGTGTGTGTGTGTCTGTGTGTGTGTGGTGTGTGTGTGAGGCTGTGTGTGACTATGAGAGAGAGTGTGTGTGTGTCTGCGTGTGTGTGGTGTGTGTGTGAGGCTGTGTGTGACTATGAGAGAGTGTGTGTGTGTCTGCGTGTGTGTGGTGTGTGTGTGAGGCTGTGTGTGACTATGAGAGAGTGTGTGTGTGTTTGTGGTGTGTGTGTGAGGCTGTGTGTGACTATGAGAGAGTGTGTGTGTGTCTGCGTGTGTGTGGTGTGTGTGTGAGGCTGTGTGTGACTATGAGAGAGTGTGTGTGTGTCTGCGTGTGTGTGGTGTGTGTGTGAGGCTGTGTGTGACTATGAGAGAGTGTGTGTGTGTCTGCGTGTGTGTGGTGTGTGTGTGAGGCTGTGTGTGACTATGAGAGAGTGTGTGTGTGTCTGCGTGTGTGTGGTGTGTGTGTGAGGCTGTGTGTGACTATGAGAGAGTGTGTGTGTGTCTGCGTGTGTGTGGTGTGTGTGTGAGGCTGTGTGTGACTATGAGAGAGTGTGTGTGTGTGTGTGGTGTGTGTGTGAGGCTGTGTGTGACTATGAGAGAGTGTGTGTGTGTGTGTGGTGTGTGTGTGAGGCTGTGTGTGACTATGAGAGAGTGTGTGTGTGTCTGCGTGTGTGTGGTGTGTGTGTGTGAGGCTGTGTGTGACTATGAGAGAGTGTGTGTGTGTCTGCGTGTGTGTGGTGTGTGTGTGAGGCTGTGTGTGACTATGAGAGAGTGTGTGTGTGTGTGTGGTGTGTGTGTGAGGCTGTGTGTGACTATGAGAGAGTGTGTGTGTGTCTGCGTGTGTGAGGCTGTGTGTGTGAGGCTGTGTGTGACTATGAGAGAGTGTGTGCGTGTTTGTGGTGTGTGTGTGAGGCTGTGTGTGACTATGAGAGAGTGTGTGTGTGTTTGTGGTGTGTGTGTGAGGCTGTGTGTGACTATGAGAGAGTGTGTGCGTGTTTGTGGTGTGTGTGAGGCTGTGTGTGACTATGAGAGAGAGTGTGCGTGTTTGTGGTGTGTGTGTGAGGCTGTGTGTGACTATGAGAGAGTGTGTGTGAGGCTGTGTGTGACTATGAGAGAGTGTGTGCGTGTTTGTGGTGTGTGTGTGAGGCTGTGTGTGACTATGAGAGAGTGTGTGTGAGGCTGTGTGTGACTATGAGAGAGTGTGTGTGTGTGTGTGGTGTGTGTGTGAGGCTGTGTGTGACTATGAGAGAGTGTGTGTGTGGTGTGTGTGTGAGGCTGTGTGTGACTATGAGAGAGTGTGTGTGTGTGTGTGGTGTGTGTGTGAGGCTGTGTGTGACTATGAGAGAGTGTGTGTGTGTGTGTGGTGTGTGTGTGAGGCTGTGTGTGACTATGAGAGAGTGTGTGTGTGGTGTGTGTGTGAGGCTGTGTGTGACTATGAGAGAGTGTGTGTGTGGTGTGTGTGTGAGGCTGTGTGTGACTATGAGAGAGTGTGTGTATGGTGTGTGTGTGAGGCTGTGTGTGACTATGAGAGAGTGTGTGTGTGTGTGTGGTGTGTGTGTGAGGCTGTGTGTGACTATGAGAGAGTGTGTGTGTGGTGTGTGTGTGAGGCTGTGTGTGACTATGAGAGAGTGTGTGTGTGGTGTGTGTGTGAGGCTGTGTGTGACTATGAGAGAGTGTGTGTGTGGTGTGTGTGTGAGGCTGTGTGTGACTATGAGAGAGTGTGTGTGTGGTGTGTGTGTGAGGCTGTGTGTGACTATGAGAGAGTGTGTGTGTGTGTGTGTGGTGTGTGTGTGAGGCTGTGTGTGACTATGAGAGAGTGTGTGTGTGGTGTGTGTGTGAGGCTGTGTGTGACTATGAGAGAGTGTGTGTGTGGTGTGTGTGTGAGGCTGTGTGTGACTATGAGAGAGTGTGTGTGTGGTGTGTGTGTGAGGCTGTGTGTGACTATGAGAGAGTGTGTGTGTGGTGTGTGTGTGAGGCTGTGTGTGACTATGAGAGAGTGTGTGTGTGTGTGTGTGGTGTGTGTGTGAGGCTGTGTGTGACTATGAGAGAGAGTGTGTGTGTGTGTGTGTGGTGTGTGTGTGAGGCTGTGTGTGACTATGAGAGAGTGTGTGTGTGTGTGTGTGGTGTGTGTGTGAGGCTGTGTGTGACTATGAGAGAGTGTGTGTGTGTGTGTGGTGTGTGTGTGAGGCTGTGTGTGACTATGAGAGAGAGTGTGTGTGTGTGTGTGTGGTGTGTGTGTGAGGCTGTGTGTGACTATGAGAGAGAGTGTGTGTGTGTCTGCGTGTGTGTGGTGTGTGTGTGAGGCTGTGTGTGACTATGAGAGAGTGTGTGTGTGTGTTTGTTTTTGTATATGTTTTGTGTATTCCTGTGTGAGGGTGTGAGAGAGAGAGATTCCCCCCCACCCCCCCCCCCCCCCCCCCCCCCCCACCCCACCCCATGTCCCCGGGGAGCACAGCTCCACACCCCACAGCACTGCTTCTGCTGAAACCAGCATCTTCCCCTTTTCACTCTCTGTCAGAGTCAGGCTCCTGCGTCAAATCCCTTCCCCATTACTGTGTATTCACTGAACATGGGTTCACACTGACTCAGACTGAGAGACTGAGGGAGAGAGCAAGATACAGAGAAACTGAGAGAGACAGAGGGAGAGAGCGAGATACAGAGAAACTGAGAGAGACTGAGGGAGAGAGCGAGATACAGAGAAACTGAGAGAGACTGAGGGAGAGAGCGAGATACAGAGAAACTGAGAGAGACTGAGGGAGAGAGCGAGATACAGAGAAACTGAGAGAGACTGAGGGAGAGAGCGAGATACAGAGAAACTGAGAGAGACTGAGGGAGAGAGCGAGATACAGAGAAACTGAGAGAGACTGAGGGAGAGAGCGAGATACAGAGAAACTGAGAGAGACTGAGGGAGAGAGCGAGATACAGAGAAACTGAGAGAGACTGAGGGAGAGAGTGAGATACAGAGAAACTGAGAGAGACTGAGGGAGAGAGCGAGATACAGAGAAACTGAGAGAGACAGAGGGAGAGAGAGAGATACAGAGAAACTGAGAGAGACAGAGGGAGAGAGCGAGATACAGAGAAACTGAGAGAGACAGAGGGAGAGAGCGAGATACAGAGAAACTGAGAGAGACTGAGGGAGAGAGCGAGATACAGAGAAACTGAGAGAGACTGAGGGAGAGAGCGAGATACAGAGAAACTGAGAGAGACAGAGGGAGAGAGAGAGATACAGAGAAACTGAGAGAGACAGAGGGAGAGAGCGAGATACAGAGAAACTGAGAGAGACTGAGGGAGAGAGCGAGATACAGAGAAACTGAGAGAGACAGAGGGAGAGAGAGAGATACAGAGAAACTGAGAGAGACTGAGGGAGAGAGCGAGATACAGAGAAACTGAGAGAGACTGAGGGAGAGAGAGAGCTACAGAGAAACTGAGAGAGACTGAGGGAGAGAGCGAGATACAGAGAAACTGAGAGAGACTGAGGGAGAGAGCGAGATACAGAGAAACTTAGAGAGACTGAGGGAGAGAGCGAGATACAGAGAAACTGAGAGAGACAGAGGGAGAGAGAGAGATACAGAGAAACTGAGAGAGACTGAGGGAGAGAGCGAGATACAGAGAAACTGAGAGAGACTGAGGGAGAGAGAGAGATACAGAGAAACTGAGAGAGACTGAGGGAGAGAGCGAGATACAGAGAAACTGAGAGAGACTGAGGGAGAGAGCGAGATACAGAGAAACTGAGAGAGACTGAGGGAGAGAGAGAGATACAGAGAAACTGAGAGAGACTGAGGGAGAGAGTGAGATACAGAGAAACTGAGAGAGACTGAGGGAGAGAGAGAGATACAGAGAAACTGAGAGAGACTGAGGGAGAGAGTGAGATACAGAGAAACTGAGAGAGACAGAGGGAGAGAGAGAGATACAGAGAAACTGAGAGAGACTGAGGGAGAGAGTGAGATACAGAGAAACTGAGAGAGACAGAGGGAGAGAGAGAGATACAGAGAAACTGAGAGAGACTGAGGGAGAGAGTGAGATACAGAGAAACTGAGAGAGACTGAGGGAGAGAGAGAGATACAGAGAAACTGACTGAGGGAGAAAGAGAGAGCGATAGAGAGAAAGAGAGAGAGAGATAGAGATACAGAGAGAGATAGAAAGACTGAGAAAGAGAGACAGATAGCAAAACAGAGACTGTGTGTGTGAGAGAGAGAGAGAGAGAGACAGAGAGTACACAGTACAACATGCCAAGCAGCATGGAGAGGGGGAGAAGTCAATGTATCGGGTGTAACCCTTCTTCAGGACCAGGGCTGGGTGTGGGGGGAGCTGCAGATAAAGAGGGTGGAGGAGGACGGGTCAGGGTGGTGAGGTAGTGATGGGGAAGCACAGGTAGAGGGTACGGCCAGGATGGCCAGTGGGAGGGTGGATCCGATTGGTAGCTGGAGGACGGGTCAGTCAGAGGAATGAAAGAGAGGGGGATGGGAAGAGAGGGGAGGGGAATGGGAAGGGAGGGACTGGGAAGGGAGGGAATGGGAAGGAAGGGGAGGGGAATGGGAAGGGAGGGGAGGGGAATGGGAAGGGAGGGACTGGGAAGGGAGGGAATGGGAAGGAAGGGGAGGGGAATGGGAAGGGAGGGGAGGGGAATGGGAAGGGAGGGACTGGGAAGGGAGGGAATGGGAAGGAAGGGGAGGGGAATGGGAAGGGAGGGGAGGGGAATGGGAAGGGAGGGTATTTGAAATTGGAGAACTCTGTGGAGGAGACTGAGGATGGTCATGTTGGAAATGGAGTGGGAAGGGGAATTAAAATGGGACACAAAGAGACAGAGGGGGAAAAATAGGGAGAGTGTGACAGGGAGAGTGTGACAGGGAGAGTCAGACAGGGAGAGTGTGACAGTGAGAGTCAGACAGGGAGAGTGTGACAGGGAGAGTGTGACGGGGAGAGTGTGACGGGGAGAGTCAGACAGGGAGAGTCAGACAGGGAGAGTGTGACAGGGAGAGTGTGACAGGGAGTGTGTGACAGTGAGAGTCAGACAGGGAGAGTGTGACAGGGAGAGTGTGACAGGGAGTGTGTGACAGTGAGAGTGTGACAGGGAGAGTGTGACAGTGAGAGTGTGACGGGGAGAGTGTGACAGGGAGATTGTGACGGGGTGAGTGTGACGGGGAGAGTGTGACGGGGAGAGTGTGACACGGAGAGTGTGACAGGGAGAGTCAGACAGGGAGAGTGTGACAGGGAGAGTGTGACGGGATAGTGTGACGGGGAGAGTGTGACAGTGAGAGTGTGACAGTGAGAGTGTGACGGGGAGAGTGTGACAGGGAGATTGTGACGGGGTGAGTGTGACGGGGAGAGTGTGACGGGGAGAGTGTGACACGGAGAGTGTGACAGGGAGAGTCAGACAGGGAGAGTGTGACAGGGAGAGTGTGACGGGAGAGTGTGACGGGGAGAGTGTGACAGTGAGAGTGTGACGGGGTGAGTGTGACGGGGAGAGTGTGACGGGGTGAGTCAGACAGGGTGAGTGTGACGGGGAGAGTGTGACGGGGAGAGTCAGACAGGGAGAGTGTGACGGGGAGAGTGTGACACGGAGAGTGTGACAGGGAGTGTGTGACAGTGAGAGTCAGACAGGGAGAGTGTGACAGGGAGAGTGTGACAGTGAGAGTCAGACAGGGAGAGTGTGACAGGGAGAGTGTGACGGGAGAGTGTGACGGGGAGAGTATGACGGGGAGAGTCAGACAGGGAGAGTGTGATGGGGAGAGTGTGACGGGGAGAGTATGACGGGGAGAGTCAGACAGGGAGAGTGTGATGGGGAGAGTGTGATGGGGAGAGTGTGACAGGGAGAGTGTGACGGGGAGAGTGTGACGGGGAGAGTGTGACGGGGAGAGTGTGACAGGGAGAGAGTGACAGGGAGAGTGTGATGGGGAGAGTGTGACAGGGAGAGTGTGACGGGAGAGTGTGACGGGGAGAGTGTGACGGGAGAGTGTGACGGGGAGAGTGTGACGGGGAGAGTGTGACGGGGAGAGTGTGACGGGGAGAGTGTGACGGGGAGAGTGTGACGGGAGAGTGTGACGGGGAGAGTATGACGGGGAGAGTCAGACAGGGAGAGTGTGACAGGGAGAGTGTGACGGGGAGAGTATGACGGGGAGAGTCAGACAGGGAGAGTGTGATGGGGAGAGTGTGATGGGGAGAGTGTGACAGGGAGAGTGTGACGGGGAGAGTGTGACGGGGAGAGTGTGACGGGGAGAGTGTGACGGGGAGAGTGTGACAGGGAGAGAGTGACAGGGAGAGTGTGATGGGGAGAGTGTGACAGGGAGAGTGTGACGGGAGAGTGTGACGGGGAGAGTGTGACGGGAGAGTGTGACGGGGAGAGTGTGACGGGGAGAGTGTGATGGGGAGAGTGTGACGGGAGAGTGTGACGGGGAGAGTGTGACGGGGAGAGTGTGACGGGGAGAGTGTGACGGGGAGAGTGTGACGGGGAGAGTGTGATGGGGAGAGTGTGATGGGGAGAGTGTGACAGGGAGAGTGTGACAGTGAGAGTCAGACAAGGAGAGTGTGACGGGGAGAGTGTGACGGGGAGAGTGTGACAGGGAGAGAGTGACAGGGAGAGTGTGACGGGGAGAGTGTGACGGGGAGAGTGTGACGGGGAGAGTGTGACGGGGAGAGTCAGACAGGGAGAGTGTGACGGGGAGAGTGTGACAGGGAGAGTGTGACGGGGAGAGTGTGACGGGGAGAGTGTGACAGGGAGAGTGTGACGGGGAGAGTGTGACGGGGAGAGTCAGACAGGGAGAGTGTGACGGGGAGAGTGTGACAGGGAGAGTGTGACAGGGAGAGTGTGACGGGAAGAGTGTGACGGGGAGAGTGTGACAGGGAGAGTGTGACGGGGAGAGTGTGACGGGGAGAGTCAGACAGGGAGAGTCAGACGGGGAGAGTGTGACGGGGAGAGTTCAGACAGGGAGAGTGTGACGGGGAGAGTGTGACGGGGAGAGTGTGACGGGAAGAGTGTGACGGGGAGAGTGTGATGGGGAGAGTGTGACGGGGAGAGTCAGACAGGGAGAGTGTGACGGGGAGAGTGTGACAGGGAGAGTGTGACAGGGAGAGTGTGACAGGGAGAGTGTGACGGGAGAGTGTGACGGGGAGAGTGTGACGGGGAGAGTGTGACAGGGAGAGTGTGACGGGGAGAGTGTGAAGGGGAGAGTGTGACAGTGAGAGTGTGACAGGGAGAGTGTGACAGTGAGAGTGTGACGGGGAGAGTGTGACAGGGAGATTGTGACGGGGTGAGTGTGACGGGGAGAGTCAGACAGGGAGAGTGTGACGGGGAGAGTGTGACAGTGAGAGTGTGACGGGGAGAGTGTCACTGGGAGAGTGTGACGGGGAGAGTGTGACGGGGAGAGTGTGACAGGGAGAGTGTGATGGGGAGATTGTGACAGTGAGAGGTGACGGGGAGAGTGTGACGGGGAGAGTGTGACAGGGAGAGTGTGACGGGGAGAGTGTGACAGTGAGAGTGTGACGGGGTGAGTGTGACGGGGTGAGTGTAACGGGGAGAGTGTGACGGGGAGAGTGTGACGGGGAGAATCAGACAGGGCGAGTGTGACGGTGAGAGTGTGACAGGGAGAGTGTGACGGGGAGAGTGTGACGGGGAGAGTGTGACAGGGAGAGTGTGACGGGGAGAGTCAGACAGGGAGAGTGTGACGGGGAGAGTGTGACACGGAGAGTGTGACGGGGAGAGTGTGACGGGGAGAGTGTGACAGGGAGAGTGTGACGGGGAGAGTGTGACGGGGAGAGTGTGACGGGGAGAGTGTGACGGGGAGAGTGAGACAGGGAGAGTGTGACAGGGAGTGTGTGACAGGGAGAGTGTGACGGGGAGAGTGTGACGGGGAGAGTGTGACGGGGAGAGTGTGACAGTGAGAGTGTGAAGGGGAGAGTGTGACGGTGAGAGTGTGACAGGGAGAGTGTGACGGGGAGAGTGTGACAGTGAGAGTGTGACGGGGTGAGTGTGACGGGGAGAGTGTGACGGGGAGAGTGTGACGGGGAGAGTGTGATGGGGAGAGTGTGACGGGGAGAGTCAGACAGGGAGAGTGTGACGGGGAGAGTGTGACAGGGAGAGTGTGACGGGGAGAGTGTGACAGGGAGAGTGTGACGGGGAGAGTGTGACGGGAGAGTGTGACAGGGAGAGTGTGACGGGGAGAGTGTGAGGGGAGAGTGTGACGGGGAGAGTCAGACAGGGAGAGTGTGACAGGGAGAGTGTGACGGGGAGAGTGTGACGGGGAGAGTGTGACGGGGAGAGTGTGACGGGGAGAGTGTGACAGGGAGAGTGTGACGGGGAGAGTGTGACGGGGAGAGTGTGACGGGAGAGTGTGACAGGGAGAGTGTGACGGGGAGAATGTGACGGGGAGAGTGTGACGGGGAGAGTGTGACAGGGAGAGTGTGACGGGGAGAGTGTGACAGGGAGAATGTGACGGGGAGAGTGTGACGGGGAGAGTGTGACGAGGAGAGTGTGACAGGGAGAGTGTGACAGGGAGAGTGTGACAGGGAGAGTGTGACGGGGAGAGTCAGACAGGGAGAGTGTGACGGGGAGAGTGTGACGGGGAGAGTGTGACGGGGTGAGTGTGACAGGGAGAGTGTGACGGGGAGAGTGTGACGGGGAGAGTCAGACGGGGAGAGTGTGTCGTGGAGAGTGTGACGGGGAGAGTGTGACAGTGAGAGTCAGACAGGGAGAGTGTGACAGGGAGAGTGTGACGGGGAGAGTTGACAGTGAGAGTGTGACGGGGAGAGTGTGACGTGGAGAGTGTGATGGGGAGAGTGTGACAGTGAGAGTGTGACGGGGAGAGTGTGACGGGGAGAGTGTGACAGGGAGAGTGTGACGGGGAGAGTGTGACAGTGAGAGTGTGACGGGGTGAGTGTGACGGGGTGAGTGTGACGGGGAGAGTGTGACGGGGAGAGTGTGACGGGGAGAATCAGACAGGGCGAGTGTGACGGGGAGAGTGTGACAGGGAGAGTGTGACGGGGAGAGTGTGACGGGGAGAGTGTGACAGGGAGAGTGTGACGGGGAGAGTGTGACAGGGAGAGTGTGACGGGGAGAGTGTGACGGGGAGAGTCAGACAGGGAGAGTGTGACGGGGAGAGTGTGACACGGAGAGTGTGACGGGGAGAGTGTGACGGGGAGAGTGTGACGGGGAGAGTGTGACAGGGAGAGTGTGACGGGGAGAGTGTGACGGGGAGAGTGTGACGGGGAGAGTGTGACGGGGAGAGTGTGACAGGGAGAGTGAGACGGGGAGAATGTGACAGTGAGAGTGTGACGGGGAGAGTGTGACGGGGAGAGTGTGACGGGGAGAGTGTGACAGGGAGAGTGTGACAGGGAGTGTGTGACAGGGAGAGTGTGACGGGGAGAGTGTGACGGGGAGAGTGTGACGGGGCGAGTGTGACAGTGAGAGTGTGAAGGGGAGAGTGTGACGGTGAGAGTGTGACAGGGAGAGTGTGACGGGGAGAGTGTGACAGTGAGAGTGTGACGGGGTGAGTGTGACGGGGAGAGTGTGACGGGGAGAGTGTGACGGGGAGAGTGTGACGGGGAGAGTGTGATGGGGAGAGTGTGACGGGGAGAGTCAGACAGGGAGAGTGTGACGGGGAGAGTGTGACAGGGAGAGTGTGACGGGGAGAGTGTGACAGGGAGAGTGTGACGGGGAGAGTGTGACGGGAGAGTGTGACAGGGAGAGTGTGACGGGGAGAGTGTGAGGGGAGAGTGTGACGGGGAGAGTCAGACAGGGAGAGTGTGACAGGGAGAGTGTGACGGGGAGAGT
Source organism: Chiloscyllium plagiosum (assembly GCF_037043375.1). Taxonomy (NCBI): domain Eukaryota; kingdom Metazoa; phylum Chordata; class Chondrichthyes; order Orectolobiformes; family Hemiscylliidae; genus Chiloscyllium; species Chiloscyllium plagiosum. The sequence continues at coordinate 19,270,333 of NW_028270176.1, forward strand.
GTGACGGGGAGAGTGTGACGGGGAGAGTGTGACGGGGAGAGTGTGACAGGGAGAGTGTGACGGGGAGAGTGTGACGGGGAGAGTGTGACGGGAGAGTGTGACAGGGAGAGTGTGACGGGGAGAATGTGACGGGGAGAGTGTGACGGGGAGAGTGTGACAGGGAGAGTGTGACGGGGAGAGTGTGACAGGGAGAATGTGACGGGGAGAGTGTGACGGGGAGAGTGTGACGGGGAGAGTGTGACAGGGAGAGTGTGACAGGGAGAGTGTGACGGGGAGAGTCAGACAGGGAGAGTGTGACGGGGAGAGTGTGACGGGGAGAGTGTGACGGGGAGAGTCAGACAGGGAGAGTGTGACGGGGAGAGTGTGACACGGAGAGTGTGACAGGGAGTGTGTGACAGTGAGAGTCAGACAGGGAGAGTGTGACAGGGAGAGTGTGACGGGAGAGTGTGACGGGGAGAGTATGACGGGGAGAGTCAGACAGGGAGAGTGTGATGGGGAGAGTGTGACGGGGAGAGTATGACGGGGAGAGTCAGACAGGGAGAGTGTGATGGGGAGAGTGTGACGGGGAGAGTATGACGGGGAGAGTCAGACAGGGAGAGTGTGATGGGGAGAGTGTGATGGGGAGAGTGTGACAGGGAGAGTGTGACGGGGAGAGTGTGACGGGGAGAGTGTGACGGGGAGAGTGTGACGGGGAGAGTGTGACGGGGAGAGTGTGACAGGGAGAGAGTGACAGGGAGAGTGTGATGGGGAGAGTGTGACAGGGAGAGTGTGACGGGAGAGTGTGACGGGGAGAGTGTGACGGGAGAGTGTGACGGGGAGAGTGTGACGGGGAGAGTGTGATGGGGAGAGTGTGACGGGAGAGTGTGACGGGGAGAGTGTGACGGGGAGAGTATGACGGGGAGAGTCAGACAGGGAGAGTGTGATGGGGAGAGTGTGATGGGGAGAGTGTGACAGGGAGAGTGTGACGGGGAGAGTGTGACAGTGAGAGTCAGACAAGGAGAGTGTGACGGGGAGAGTGTGACGGGGAGAGTGTGACAGGGAGAGAGTGACAGGGAGAGTGTGACGGGGAGAGTGTGACGGGGAGAGTGTGACGGGGAGAGTGTGACGGGGAGAGTCAGACAGGGAGAGTGTGACAGGGAGAGTGTGACGGGGAGAGTGTGACGGGGAGAGTGTGACGGGGAGAGTCAGACAGGGAGAGTGTGACGGGGAGAGTGTGACAGGGAGAGTGTGACAGGGAGAGTGTGACGGGAAGATTGTGACGGGGAGAGTGTGACAGGGAGAGTGTGACGGGGAGAGTGTGACGGGGAGAGTCAGACAGGGAGAGTCAGACGGGGAGAGTGTGACGGGGAGAGTTCAGACAGGGAGAGTGTGACGGGGAGAGTGTGACGGGGAGAGTGTGACGGGAAGAGTGTGACGGGGAGAGTGTGATGGGGAGAGTGTGACGGGGAGAGTCAGACAGGGAGAGTGTGACGGGGAGAGTGTGACAGGGAGAGTGTGACAGGGAGAGTGTGACGGGAGAGTGTGACGGGGAGAGTGTGACGGGGAGAGTGTGACAGGGAGAGTGTGACGGGGAGAGTGTGACGGGGAGAGTGTGACAGGGAGAGTGTGACGGGGAGAGTGTGAAGGGGAGAGTGTGACAGTGAGAGTGTGACAGGGAGAGTGTGACAGTGAGAGTGTGACGGGGAGAGTGTGACAGGGAGATTGTGACGGGGTGAGTGTGACGGGGAGAGTCAGACAGGGAGAGTGTGACGGGGAGAGTGTGACAGTGAGAGTGTGACGGGGAGAGTGTCACTGGGAGAGTGTGACGGGGAGAGTGTGACAGGGAGAGTGTGATGGGGAGAGTGTGACAGTGAGAGTGTGACGGGGAGAGTGTGACGGGGAGAGTGTGACAGGGAGAGTGTGATGGGGAGAGTGTGACAGTGAGAGTGTGACGGGGAGAGTGTGACGGGGAGAGTGTGACAGGGAGAGTGTGATGGGGAGAGTGTGACAGTGAGAGTGTGACGGGGAGAGTGTGACGGGGAGAGTGTGACAGGGAGAGTGTGACGGGGAGAGTGTGACAGTGAGAGTGTGACGGGGTGAGTGTGACGGGGTGAGTGTGACGGGGAGAGTGTGACGGGGAGAGTGTGACGGGGAGAATCAGACAGGGCGAGTGTGACGGGGAGAGTGTGACAGGGAGAGTGTGACGGGGAGAGTGTGACGGGGAGAGTGTGACGGGGAGAGTGTGACAGGGAGAGTGTGACGGGGAGAGTGTGACGGGGAGAGTCAGACAGGGAGAGTGTGACGGGGAGAGTGTGACACGGAGAGTGTGACGGGGAGAGTGTGACGGGGAGAGTGTGACGGGGAGAGTGTGACAGGGAGAGTGTGACGGGGAGAGTGTGACGGGGAGAGTGTGACGGGGAGAGTGTGACGGGGAGAGTCAGACAGGGAGAGTGTGACGGGGAGAATGTGACAGTGAGAGTGTGACGGGGAGAGTGTGACGGGGAGAGTGTGACGGGGAGAGTGAGACAGGGAGAGTGTGACAGGGAGTGTGTGACAGGGAGAGTGTGACGGGGAGAGTGTGACGGGGAGAGTGTGACGGGGAGAGTGTGACAGTGAGAGTGTGAAGGGGAGAGTGTGACGGTGAGAGTGTGACAGGGAGAGTGTGACGGGGAGAGTGTGACAGTGAGAGTGTGACGGGGTGAGTGTGACGGGGAGAGTGTGACGGGGAGAGTGTGACGGGGAGAGTGTGACAGGGAGTGTGTGACAGGGAGAGTGTGACAGGGAGAGTGTGACGGGGAGAGTGTGACGGGGAGAGTGTGACGGGGAGAGTGTGACAGTGAGAGTGTGAAGGGGAGAGTGTGACGGTGAGAGTGTGACAGGGAGAGTGTGACGGGGAGAGTGTGACAGTGAGAGTGTGACGGGGTGAGTGTGACGGGGAGAGTGTGACGGGGAGAGTGTGACGGGGAGAGTGTGATGGGGAGAGTGTGACAGGGAGAGTGTGACGGGGAGAGTGTGACGGGGAGAGTGTGACGGGGAGAGTGTGACGGGGAGAGTCAGACAGGGAGAGTGTGACAGGGAGAGTGTGACGGGGAGAGTGTGACGGGAGAGTGTGACAGGGAGAGTGTGACGGGCAGAGTGTGACGGGGAGAGTGTGACAGGGAGAGTGTGACGGGGAGAGTGTGACGGGGAGAGTGTGACAGGGAGAGTGTGACGGGGAGAGTGTGACGGGGAGAGTGTGACAGTGAGAGTGTGACAGGGAGAGTGTGACAGTGAGAGTGTGACGGGGAGAGTGTGACAGGGAGATTGTGACGGGGTGAGTGTGACGGGGAGAGTGTGACGGGGAGAGTCAGACAGGGAGAGTGTGACGGGGAGAATGTGACGGGGAGAGTGTGACAGGGAGAGTGTGACGGGGAGAGTGTGACGGGGAGAGTGTGACAGGGAGAGTGTGACGGGGAGAGTGTGACGGGGAGAGTGTGACAGTGAGAGTGTGACAGGGAGAGTGTGACGGGGAGAATGTGACGGGGAGAGTGTGACAGGGAGAGTGTGACGGGGAGAGTGTGACGGGGAGAGTGTGACAGGGAGAGTGTGACGGGGAGAGTGTGACGGGGAGAGTGTGACAGGGAGAGTGTGACGGGGAGAGTGTGACGGGGAGAGTGTGACAGTGAGAGTGTGACAGGGAGAGTGTGACAGTGAGAGTGTGACGGGGAGAGTGTGACAGGGAGATTGTGACGGGGTGAGTGTGACGGGGAGAGTGTGACGGGGAGAGTCAGACAGGGAGAGTGTGACGGGGAGAGTGTGACGGGGAGAGTGTGACAGGGAGAGTGTGACGGGGAGAGTGTGACGGGGTGAGTGTGACGGGGAGAGTGTGACGGGGAGAGTGTGACGGGGAGAGTGTGACAGTGAGAGTGTGACGGGGAGAGTGTCACTGGGAGAGTGTGACGGGGAGAGTGTGACGGGGAGAGTGTGACAGGGAGAGTGTGATGGGGAGAGTGTGACAGTGAGAGTGTGACGGGGAGAGTGTGACGGGGAGAGTGTGACAGGGAGAGTGTGACGGGGAGAGTGTGACAGTGAGAGTGTGACGGGGTGAGTGTGACGGGGTGAGTGTGACGGGGAGAGTGTGACGGGGAGAGTGTGACGGGGAGAATCAGACAGGGCGAGTGTGACGGGGAGAGTGTGACAGGGAGAGTGTGACGGGGAGAGTGTGACGGGGAGAGTGTGACAGGGAGAGTGTGACGGGGAGAGTGTGACAGGGAGAGTGTGACGGGGAGAGTGTGACGGGGAGAGTCAGACAGGGAGAGTGTGACGGGGAGAGTGTGACGGGGAGAGTGTGACGGGGAGAGTGTGACGGGGAGAGTGTGACGGGGAGAGTGTGACAGGGAGAGTGTGACGGGGAGAGTGTGACTGGGAGAGTCAGACAGGGAGAGTGTGACGGGGAGAGTGTGACAGGGAGAGTGTGACGGGGAGAGTGTGACAGGGAGAGTGTGACGGGGAGAGTGTGACGGGAGAGTGTGACGGGGAGAGTGTGAGGGGAGAGTGTGATGGGGAGAGTGTGACAGGGAGAATGTGACGGGGAGAGTGTGACGGGGAGAGTGTGACGGGGAGAGTGTGACGGGGAGAGTGTGACAGGGAGAATGTGACGGGGAGAGTGTGACGGGGAGAGTGTGACGGGGAGAGTGTGACGGGGAGAGTGTGACGGGGAGAGTGTGACGGGGAGAATCAGACAGGGCGAGTGTGACGGGGAGAGTGTGACAGGGAGAGTGTGACGGGGAGAGTGTGACGGGGAGAGTGTGACAGGGAGAGTGTGACGGGGAGAGTGTGACGGGGAGAGTGTGACGGGGAGAGTGTGACGGGGAGAGTCAGACAGGGAGAGTGTGACGGGGAGAATGTGACAGTGAGAGTGTGACGGGGAGAGTGTGACGGGGAGAGTGTGACGGGGAGAGTGTGACAGGGAGAGTGTGACAGGGAGTGTGTGACAGGGAGAGTGTGACGGGGAGAGTGTGACGGGGAGAGTGTGACGGGGAGAGTGTGACAGTGAGAGTGTGAAGGGGAGAGTGTGACGGTGAGAGTGTGACAGGGAGAGTGTGACGGGGAGAGTGTGACAGTGAGAGTGTGACGGGGTGAGTGTGACGGGGAGAGTGTGACGGGGAGAGTGTGACGGGGAGAGTGTGACGGGGAGAGTCAGACAGGGAGAGTGTGACGGGGAGAGTGTGACAGGGAGAGTGTGACGGGGAGAGTGTGACAGGGAGAGTGTGACGGGGAGAGTGTGACGTGGAGAGTGTGAGGGGAGAGTGTGACGGGGAGAGTCAGACAGGGAGAGTGTGACAGGGAGAGTGTGACGGGGAGAGTGTGACGGGGAGAGTGTGACGGGGAGAGTGTGACAGGGAGAGTGTGACGGGGTGAGTGTGACAGGGAGAGTGTGACGGGGAGAGTGTGACGGGGAGAGTGTGACGGGAGAGTGTGACAGGGAGAGTGTGACGGGGAGAATGTGACGGGGAGAGTGTGACGGGGAGAGTGTGACAGGGAGAGTGTGACGGGGAGAGTGTGACAGGGAGAATGTGACGGGGAGAGTGTGACGGGGAGAGTGTGACAGGGAGAGTGTGACAGGGAGAGTGTGACGGGGAGAGTCAGACAGGGAGAGTGTGACGGGGAGAGTGTGACGGGGAGAGTGTGACGGGGTGAGTGTGACAGGGAGAGTGTGACGGGGAGAGTGTGACGGGGAGAGTCAGACGGGGAGAGTGTGACGTGGAGAGTGTGACGGGGAGAGTGTGACGGGGAGAGTTGACAGTGAGAGTGTGACGTGGAGAGTGTGACAGGGAGAGTGTGACAGGGAGAGTGTGACAGGGAGAGTGTGACGTGGAGAGTGTGACAGGGAGAGTGTGACAGGGCGAGTGTGACAGGGAGAGTGTGACGGGGAGAGTGTGACGGGGAGAGTTGACAGTGAGAGTGTGACAGGGAGAGTGTGACGTGGAGAGTGTGACAGGGAGAGTGTGACAGGGCGAGTGTGACAGGGAGAGTGTGATGGGGAGAGTGTGACAGTGAGAGTGTGACGTGGAGAGTGTGACAGGGAGAGTGTGACAGGGCGAGTGTGACAGGGAGAGTGTGACAGGGAGAGTGTGACGGGGAGAGTTGACAGTGAGAGTGTGACAGGGAGAGTGTGACGTGGAGAGTGTGACAGGGAGAGTGTGACAGGGCGAGTGCGACAGGGAGAGTGTGACGGGGAGAGTGTGACAGTGAGAGTGTGACGGGGAGAGTGTGACAGGGAGAGTGTGACAGGGAGAGTGTGACGGGGAGAGTTGACAGTGAGAGTGTGACAGGGAGAGTGTGACGTGGAGAGTGTGACAGGGCGAGTGTGACAGGGAGAGTGTGACGGGGAGAGTGTGACAGGGAGAGTGTGACGGGGAGAGTGTGACAGTGAGAGTGTGACAGGGAGAGTGTGACGTGGAGAGTGTGACAGGGAGAGTGTGACAGGGCGAGTGTGACAGGGAGAGTGTGACGGGGAGAGTGTGACAGGGAGAGTGTGACAGGGCGAGTGTGACAGGGCGAGTGTGACAGGGAGAGTGTGACGGGGAGAGTGTGACAGGGAGAGTGTGACAAGGAGAGTCAGGCATGGAGAGTGTGACAGGGAGAGTGTGACACGGAGAGTGTGACGGGGAGAGTGTGACACGGAGAGTGTGACGGGGAGAGTCAGACAGGGAGAGTGTGACAGGGGGAGTGTGACAGGGAGAGTGTGACGGGGAGGTTGTGACAGGGAGAGTGTGACGGGGAGAGTGTGACAGAGAGAGTGTGACGGGGAGAGTGTGACGGGGAGAGTGTGACAGGGAGAGTGTGACGGGGAGAGTGTGACAGGGAGAGTGTGACGGGGAGAGTGTGACGGGGAGAGTGTGACAGGGAGAGTGTGACGGGGAGAGTGTGACAGGGAGGTTGTGACAGGGAGAGTGTGACGGGGAGAGTGTGACAGGGGGAATGTGACGGGGAGAGTGTGACAGGGAGAGTGTGACAAGGAGAGTCAGGCATGGAGAGTGTGACGGGGAGAGTGTGACGGGGAGAGTGTGACACGGAGAGTGTGACGGGGAGAGTGTGACAGGGAGGTTGTGACAGGGAGAGTGTGACGGGGAGAGTGTGACAGGGGGAATGTGACGGGGAGAGTGTGACAGGGAGAGTGTGACACGGAGAGTGTGACGGGGTGAGTGTGACACGGAGAGTGTGACGGGGAGAGTGTGACAGGGAGGTTGTGACAGGGAGAGTGTGACGGGGAGAGTGTGACAGGGAGAGTGTGACACGGAGAGTGTGACGGGGAGAGTGTGACACGGAGAGTGTGACGGGGAGAGTGTGACAGGGAGGTTGTGACAGGGAGAGTGTGACGGGGAGAGTGTGACAGAGAGAGTGTGACGGGGAGAGTGTGACGGGAGAGTGTGACGGGGAGAGTGTGACGGGGAGAGTGTGACGGGAGAGTCAGACAGGGAGAGTGTGACAGGGAGAGTGTGACAGGGAGAGTGTGACGCAGAGAGTCAGACAGGGAGAGTGTGACGGGGAGATTGTGACGAAGAGAGTGTGACAGGGAGAGTGTGACAGGGAGAGTCAGACAGGGAGAGTGTGACAGTGAGAGTGTGACGGGGAGAGTGTGACGAAGAGAGTGTGATGGGGAGAGTGTGACAGGGAGAGTGTGACAGGGAGAGTGTGACAGGGAGAGTCAGACAGGGAGAGTGTGACAGTGAGAGTGTGACGGGGAGAGTCAGACAGGGAGAGTGTGACGGGGAGAGTGTGACGGGGAGAGTGTGACGGGGAGAGTGTGACAGGCAGAGTGTGACGGGGAGAGTGTGACAGGGAGAGTGTGACGGGGAGAGTCAGACAGTGAGAGTGTGACGGGGAGAGTGTGACGGGGAGAGTGTGACAGGGAGAGTGTGACGGGGAGAGTCAGACAGGGAGAGTGTGACGGGGAGAGTGTGACGGGGAGAGTGTGACAGGGAGAGTGTGACGGGGAGAGTGTGACAGGGAGAGTCAGACAGTGAGAGTGTGACGGGGAGAGTGTGACGGGGAGAGTGTGACGGGGAGAGTGTGACGGGGAGAGTGTGACAGGGAGAATGTGACGGGGAGAGTGTGACGGGGAGAGTGTGACGGGGAGAGTGTGACAGGGAGAGTGTGACAGGGAGAGTCAGACAGTGAGAGTGTGACGGGGAGAGTGTGACAGGGAGAATGTGACGGGGAGAGTGTGACGGGGAGAGTGTGACGGGGAGAGTGTGACAGGGAGAGTGTGACGGGGAGAGTGTGACGGGGAGAGTGTGACGGGGAGAGTCAGACAGGGAGAGTGTGACAGGGAGAGTGTGACGGGGAGAGTGTGACGGGGAGAGTGTGACGGGGAGAATCAGACAGGGAGAGTGTGACGGGGAGAGTGTGACGGGGAGAGTGTGACGGGGAGAATCAGACAGGGAGAGTGTGACGGGGAGAGTGTGACGGGAAGAGTGTGACAGGGAGAGTGTGACGGGGAGAGTCAGACAGTGAGAGTGTGACGGGGAGAGTGTGACGGGGAGAGTGTGACGGGGAGAGTGTGACGGGGAGAGTGTGACAGGGAGAGTGTGACGGGGAGAGTCAGACAGGGAGAGTGTGATGGGGAGAGTGTGACAGTGAGAGTGTGACAGGGAGAGTGTGACGGGGAGAGTGTGACGGGGAGAGTGTGACAGGGAGAGTCAGACAGTGAGAGTGTGACGGGGAGAGTATGACGGGGAGAGTGTGACGGGGAGAGTGTGACGGGGAGAGTGTGACAGGGAGAATGTGACGGGGAGAGTGTGACGGGGAGAGTGTGACGGGGAGAGTGTGACAGGGAGAGTCAGACAGTGAGAGTGTGACGGGGAGAATGTGACGGGGAGAGTGTGACGGGGAGAGTGTGACGGGGAGAATGTGACGGGGAGAGTGTGACGGGGAGAGTGTGACAGGGAGAGTGTGACGGGGAGAGTGTGACAGGGAGAGTGTGACGGGGAGAATGTGACGGGGAGAGTGTGACGGGGAGAGTGTGACGGGGAGAGTGTGACAGGGAGAGTGTGACGGGGATAATGTGACGGGGAGAGTGTGACGGGGAGAGTGTGACGGGGAGAGTGTGACGGGGAGAGTGTGACAGGGAGAGTGTGACGGGGAGAGTGTGACGGGGAGAGTGTGACGGGGAGAGTGTGACAGGGAGAGTGTGACAGGGAGAGTGTGACGGGGAGAGTGTGACGGGGAGAGTGTGACAGGGAGAGTCAGACAGTGAGAGTGTGACGGGGAGAGTGTGACGGGGAGAGTGTGACGGGGAGAGTGTGACGGGGAGAGTGTGACAGGGAGAATGTGACGGGGAGAGTGTGACGGGGAGAGTGTGACGGGGAGAGTGTGACGGGGAGAGTGTGACGGGGAGAATCAGACAGGGAGAGTGTGACGGGGAGAGTGTGACGGGGAGAGTGTGACGGGGAGAGTGTGACGGGGAGAATCAGACAGGGAGAGTGTGACGGGGAGAGTGTGACGGGAAGAGTGTGACAGCGAGAGTGTGACGGGGAGAGTCAGACAGTGAGAGTGTGACGGGGAGAGTGTGACGGGGAGAGTGTGACGGGGAGAGTGTGACGGGGAGAGTGTGACAGGGAGAGTGTGACGGGGAGAGTCAGACAGGGAGAGTGTGACGGGGAGAGTGTGACAGTGAGAGTGTGACAGGGAGAGTGTGACGGGGAGAGTGTGACGGGGAGAGTGTGACAGGGAGAGTCAGACAGTGAGAGTGTGACGGGGAGAGTATGACGGGGAGAGTGTGACGGGGAGAGTGTGACGGGGAGAGTGTGACAGGGAGAAAGTGACGGGGAGAGTGTGACGGGGAGAGTGTGACGGGGAGAGTGTGACAGGGAGAGTCAGACAGTGAGAGTGTGACGGGGAGAATGTGACGGGGAGAGTGTGACGGGGAGAGTGTGACGGGGAGAATGTGACGGGGAGAGTGTGACGGGGAGAGTGTGACAGGGAGAGTGTGACGGGGAGAGTGTGACAGGGAGAGTGTGACGGGGAGAATGTGACGGGGAGAGTGTGACGGGGAGAGTGTGACGGGGAGAGTGTGACGGGGAGAGTGTGACGGGGAGAATGTGACGGGGAGAGTGTGACGGGGAGAGTGTGACGGGGAGAGTGTGACGGGGAGAGTGTGACAGGGAGAGTGTGACGGGGAGAGTGTGACGGGGAGAGTGTGACGGGGAGAGTGTGACAGGGAGAGTGTGACGGGGAGAGTGTGACGGGGAGAGTGTGACAGGGAGAGTGTGACGGGGAGAGTGTGACGGGGAGAGTGTGACGGGGAGAGTGTGACGGGGAGAGTGTGACAGGGAGAATGTGACGGGGAGAGTGTGACGGGGAGAGTGTGACGGGGAGAGTGTGACAGGGAGAGTGTGACAGGGAGAGTCAGACAGTGAGAGTGTGACGGGGAGAGTGTGACGGGGAGAGTGTGACGGGGAGAGTGTGACGGGGAGAATCAGACAGGGAGAGTGTGACGGGGAGAGTGTGACGGGAAGAGTGTGACGGGGAGAATGTGACGGGGAGAGTGTGACGGGGAGAGTGTGACGGGGAGAGTGTGACGGGGAGAGTGTGACAGGGAGAGTGTGACGGGGAGAGTGTGACGGGGAGAGTGTGACGGGGAGAGTGTGACAGGGAGAGTGTGACGGGGAGAGTGTGACGGGGAGAGTGTGACAGGGAGAGTCAGACAGTGAGAGTGTGACGGGGAGAGTGTGACGGGGAGAGTGTGACGGGGAGAGTGTGACGGGGAGAGTGTGACAGGGAGAATGTGACGGGGAGAGTGTGACGGGGAGAGTGTGTCGGGGAGAGTGTGACGGGGAGAGTGTGACGGGGAGAATCAGACAGGGAGAGTGTGACGGGGAGAGTGTGACGGGGAGAGTGTGACGGGGAGAATCAGACAGGGAGAGTGTGACGGGGAGAGTGTGACGGGAAGAGTGTGACAGGGAGAGTGTGACGGGGAGAGTCAGACAGTGAGAGTGTGACGGGGAGAGTGTGACGGGGAGAGTGTGACGGGGAGAGTGTGACAGGGAGAGTGTGACGGGGAGAGTCAGACAGGGAGAGTGTGACGGGGAGAGTGTGACAGTGAGAGTGTGACAGGGAGAGTGTGACGGGGAGAGTGTGACGGGGAGAGTGTGACAGGGAGAGTCAGACAGTGAGAGTGTGACGGGGAGAGTATGACGGGGAGAGTGTGACGGGGAGAGTGTGACGGGGAGAATGTGACAGGGAGAATGTGACGGGGAGAGTGTGACGGGGAGAGTGTGACGGGGAGAGTGTGACAGGGAGAGTCAGACAGTGAGAGTGTGACGGGGAGAATGTGACGGGGAGAGTGTGACGGGGAGAGTGTGACGGGGAGAATGTGACGGGGAGAGTGTGACGGGGAGAGTGTGACAGGGAGAGTGTGACGGGGAGAGTGTGACAGGGAGAGTGTGACGGGGAGAATGTGACGGGGAGAGTGTGACGGGGAGAGTGTGACGGGGAGAGTGTGACGGGGAGAGTGTGACAGGGAGAGTGTGACGGGGAGAATGTGACGGGGAGAGTGTGACGGGGAGAGTGTGACGGGGAGAGTGTGACGGGGAGAGTGTGACGGGGAGAGTGTGACAGGGAGAGTGTGACGGGGAGAGTGTGACGGGGAGAGTGTGACGGGGAGAGTGTGACGGGGAGAATCAGACAGGGAGAGTGTGACGGGGAGAGTGTGACGGGGAGAGTGTGACGGGGAGAATCAGACAGGGAGAGTGTGACGGGGAGAGTGGTAGAGGCATCATTCACACTCCCTCAGCACTGACCCTCCGACAGTGCCCACTCCCCCAGCACTGACCCTCCGACAGTGCCCACTCCCCCAGCACTGACCCTCCGACAGTGCCCACTCCCTCAGCACTGACCCTCCGACAGTGCCCACTCCCCCAGCACTGGCCCTCCGACAGTGCCCACTCCCCCAGCACTGACCCTCCGACAGTGCCCACTCCCTCAGCACTGACCCTCCGACAGTGCGGCCCTCCCTCAGCACTGACCCTCCGACAATGCGGCGCTCCCTCAGCACTGACCCTCCGACAGTGCCCACTCCCTCAGCACTGACCCTCCAACAGTGCGTCACTCCCTCAGCACTGACCCTCCGACAGTGCCCAGTCCCTCAGCACTGACCCTCCGACAGTGCCCACTCCCTCAGCACTGACCCTCCAACAGTGCGGCACTCCCTCAGCACTGACACTCTGACAGTGCCCAGTCCCTCAGCACTGACCCTCCGACAGTGCCCACTCCCTCAGCACTGACCCTCCGACAGTGCCCACTCCCTCAGCACTGACCCTCCTACAGTGTGGCACTCCCTAAGCACTGACCCTCTGACTGTGCCCACTCCCTCAGCACTGACCCTCCGACAGTGCGGCACTCCCTCAGCACTGACCCTCCGACAGTGCCCACTCCCTCAGCATTGACCCTCCGACAGTGCCCACTCCCTCAGCACTGACCCTCCGACAGTGCCCACTCCCTCAGCACTGACCCTCCGACAGTGCCCACTCCCTCAGCACTGACCCTCCGACAGTGCCCACTCCCTCAGCACTGACCCTCCGACAGTGCGGCACTCCCTCAGCACTGACCTTCCGACAGTGCCCACTCCCTCAGCACTGACCCTCCGACAGTGCCCACTCCCTCAGCACTGACCCTCCGACAGTGCCCACTCCCTCAGCACTGACCCTCCGACAGTGCGGCACTCCCTCAGCACTGACCCTCCGACAGTGCCCACTCCATCATAACTGACCCTCCGACAGTGCGGCACTCCCTCAGCACTGACCCTCCGACAGTGCCCACTCCCTCAGCACTGACCCTCCGACAGTCCCCACTCCCTCAGCACTGACCCTCCGACAGTGCGGCACTCCCTCAGCACTGACCTTCCGACAGTCCCCACTCCCTCAGCACTGACCCTCCGACAGTGCCCAATCGCTCAGCACTGACCCTCCGACAGTGCCCACTCCCTCAGCACTGACCCTCCAACAGTCCCCACTCCCTCAGCACTGACCCTCCGACAGTGCCCAATCCCTCAGCACTGACCCTCCGACAGTGCCCACTCCCTCAGCACTGACCCTCCGACAGTGCCCAATCCCTCAGCACTGACCCTCCGACAGTGCGGCGCTCCCTCAGCACTGACCCTCCGACAGTGCGGCACTCCCTCAGCACTGACCCTCCGACAGTGCCCTCTCCCTCAGTACTGACCCTCCGACAGTGCCCACTCCCTCAGCACTGACCCTCCGACAGTGCCCACTCCCTCAGCACTGACCCTCCGACAGTGCGGCACTCCCTCAGCACTGACCCTCCGACAGTCCCCACTCCCTCAGCACTGACCCTCCGACAGTGCGGCACTCCCTCAGCACTGACCTTCCGACAGTCCCCACTCCCTCAGCACTGACCCTCCGACAGTGCCCAATCGCTCAGCACTGACCCTCTGACAGTGCCCACTCCCTCAGCACTGACCCTCCAACAGTCCCCACTCCCTCAGCACTGACCCTCCGACAGTGCCCAATCCCTCAGCACTGACCCTCCGACAGTGCCCACTCCCTCAGCACTGACCCTCCGACAGTGCCCAATCCCTCAGCACTGACCCTCCGACAGTGCGGCGCTCCCTCAGCACTGACCCTCCGACAGTGCGGCACTCCCTCAGCACTGACCCTCCGACAGTGCCCTCTCCCTCAGTACTGACCCTCCGACAGTGCCCACTCCCTCAGCACTGACCCCCCGACAGTGCGGCACTCCCTCAGCACTGAGCCTCCGACAGTCCCCACTCCCTCAGCACTGACCCTCCGACAATGCGGCACTCCCTCAGCACTGACCCTCCGACAGTGCGCCACTCCCTCAGCACTGACCCTCCGACAGTGCCCACTCCCTCAGCACTGACCCTCCGACAGTGCCCACTCCCTCAGCACTGACCCTCCGACAGTGCCCACTCCCTCAGCACTGACCCTCCGACAGTGCCCACTCCCTCAGCACTGACCCTCCGACAGTGCCCACTCCCTCAGCACTGACCCTCCGACAGTGCGGCACTCCCTCAGCACTGACCCTCCGACAGTGCCCACTCCCTCAGCACTGACCCTCCGACAGTGCGCCACTCCCTCAGCACTGACCCTCCGACAGGGCCCACTCCCTCAGCACTGACCCTCCGACAGTACCCACTCCCTCAGCACTGACCTTCCGACAGTCCCCACTCCCTCAGCACTGACCCTCCGACAGTGCCCAAACGCTCAGCACTGACCCTCCGACAGTGCGCCACTCCCTCAGCACTGACCCTCCGACAGTGCCCACTCCCTCAGCACTGACCCTCCGTCAGTGCCCACTCCCTCAGCACTGACCCTCCGACAGTGCGACACTCCCTCAGCACTGACCCTCCGACAGTCCCCACTCCCTCAGCACTGACCCTCCGACAGTGCCTACTCCCTCAGCACTGACCCTCCGACAGTGCCCACTCCCTCAGCACTGACCCTCCGACAGTGCCCACTCCCTCAGTACTGACCCTCCGACAGTGCCCACTCCCTCAGCACTGACCCTCCAACATTGCGGCACTCCCTCAGCACTGACCCTCCGACAGTGCGGCACTCCCTCGGCACTGACCCTCCGACAGTGCCCACTCCCTCAGCACTGACCCTCCAACATTGCGGCACTCCCTCAGCACTGACCCTCTGACAGTGCGGCACTTCCTCAGCACTGACCCTCCGACAGTGCCCACTCCCTCAGTACTGACCCTCCGACAGTGCCCACTCCCTCAGCACTGACCCTCCAACATTGCGGCACTCCCTCAGCACTGACCCTCCGACAGTGCGGCACTCCCTCGGCACTGACCCTCTGACAGTGCGGCACTTCCTCAGAACTGACCCCTTCACAGTGCCCACTCCCTCAGCACTGACCCTCCTACAGTGCCCACTCCCTCAGCACTGACCCTCCGACTGTGCCCACTCCCTCAGCACTGACCCTCCGACAGTGCCCACTCCCTCAGCACTGACCCTCCGACAGTCCCCACTCCCTCAGCACTGACCCTCCGACAGTGCCCACTCCCTCAGCACTGACCCTCTGACAGTGCCCACTCCCTTAGCACTGACCCTCCGACAGTGCCCACTCCCTCAGCACTGACCCTCCGACAGTGCCCACTCCCGCAGCACTGACCCTCCGACAGTGTGGCACTCTCTCAGCAAAAACCTTCAGACGGTGCAGCCTCCCTCAGTCGAGCGGCCATATTCAGTGAAATGAAGTGTCACCACTCACACACAGACACACACAGTGTGTGTCTGAGGGCTGGGTAGTGCTCAGTGCTCAATGGTGGCTCCCAATGCCCCACTCTCTGTCCACATTCCCCCTCCCTGGGCACTCTCCCTGTCTGTTTACCAACAGAGGGTGGGGGCTGGTTCCACCAGGGCTGGTGTGGGATCCTGCTGTGCTCTGCCTGACCGCAGGGTGGCTGCCTTTTCTGAGAAGGCTCCGTCATTGGCTGTGACGGTCGGGGGTACCTGCAGAGGTGTTCACCCTGGTTAATAATACGTCGAGTGTGTGTTTCCTGGGCCAGTGTTGGCTGTTCTGTGCGTCACTCAGAGGATATGTCAAACCGTGCTGCTCACTGAGCCGGGGAGTGTGACCCACACACACCCCCACACACACCCCCACACACACACCCGCTGTGGATTCCCCTCTCAGGGGTTTTCCTAGTGAGGTCACAGCAGCTGACTGTGTCTCCGAGCCCGGGACTCCCTCTGACTGTAAACTAATGAGATCATACTTTCTGGATAAACAGACAGACATTTACAGTGAATCCTCTGGGTGGGTGGTGGGGAGAGAGAAAGGGAGGCTTTAACACAGAGATACGTCCAGGAATGGGGAGACACAGAGAGAAGGGGAGGAGATTAAGGGGGGAAAGGGGGAATGGTGTGAGAGAAATAGCAAGACAAAGGTACCCCAGGTGGATGGACCTCAAAACAGAGAGACCGGGACTGAGACAGAGTGAGAGACAGAGAGAGAGAGAGATAGAGAAACAGAGAGAGAGAGAGAGAGAGAGAGAGAGAGAAACAGAGAGAGAGAGAGAGAAACAGAGAGAGAGAGAAAGAGAGAGAGATAGAAACAGAGAGAGAGAGAGAGAGAAACAGAGAGAGAGAGAGAGAGAGAGAAACAGAGAGAGAGAAACAGAGGGAGAGAGAGACAGAGAGAGAGAAACAGAGAGAGAGAAACAGAGGGAGAGAGAGACAGAGGGAGAGAGAGAGACAGAGGGAGAGAGAGAGAGAATCAGAGACTGAGAGACAGAGAGAGAGATAAAGCAGGGAGGGGAGAGAGAGATAGAGAAACAGAGAGTGAGAAACAGAGAGAGAGAAACAGAGGGAGAGAGAGACAGAGGGAGAGAGACAGAGGGAGAGAGACAGAGGGAGAGAGACAGAGGGAGAGAGACAGAGATACTGAGAGAGAAAGAAAGACAGGGAGAAAGAGACACCGAGGGAGGGAGAGAGACAGAGAGAGAGAATCAGAGACTGAGAGAGAGTGAACCAAAAACACAAAGGTATAGATAGATATCAGGAAAAGAGAAAGAGACAGATGTATAGATTTGTGGCGACATGAAGAGAGAGGGAGATCAAGGTAAAATACAGAGAGAGAGAGAGAAAAACACAGATAGTGAAAATAAGATTGAAAGTGGGATAGAGATTGAGAGAGAGAATCTGACTGAGAGTGAGGGATAGGGATAGACTGAGAGAGAGGGACAGGGATAGACTGAGAGAGAGAGGGATAGGGATAGACTGAGAGAGAGGGACAGGGATAGACTGAGAGAGAAGGACAGGGATAGACTGAGAGAGAAGGACAGGGATAGACTGAGAGTGAGGGATAGGGATAGACTGAGAGAGAGGGACAGGGATAGACTGAGAGAGAGAGGGATAGGGATAGACTGAGAGAGAGGGACAGGGATAGACTGAGAGAGAGGGACAGGGATAGACTGAGAGAGAGAGGGATAGGGATAGACTGAGAGAGAGGGACAGGGATAGACTGAGAGTGAGGGATAGGGGTAGACTGAGAGTGAGGGATAGGTATAGACTGAGAGAGAGGGACAGGGATAGACTGAGAGAGAGGGACAGGGATAGACTGAGAGAGAGGGATAGGGATAGACTGAGAGAGAGAGGGATAGGGATAGACTGAGAGAGAGGGACAGGGATAGACTGAGAGAGAGGGATAGGGATAGACTGAGAGAGAGGGACAGGGATAGACTGAGAGTGAGGGATAGGGATAGACTGAGAGAGAGAGGGACAGGGATAGACTGAGAGAGAGGGATAGGGATAGACTGAGAGAGTGGGACAGGGATAGACTGAGAGTGAGGGACAGGGATAGACTGAGAGAGAGGGATAGGGATAGACTGAGAGAGAGAGGGATAGGGATAGACTGAGAGTGAGGGACAGGGATAGACTGAGAGAGAGGGACAGTGAGATGGAGATAAAGAGAGTCCGAAAGAGAGGAAGCGAACATAAACATTGCTAGAGAAACTCAGCAAGTCGAGCCATCTCGGTGGGGTTAACATTTCAGGTTCAGTGACCTTTCTTCAGAAACCAGCAAGAGTCTGAGAGACACAGGGCAACAGGAGAGAGATTGAGTGACCCAGACACAGAGAGGAACATAGAGACAGACAGACAGACAGACAGCTTGATAACAGAGAGGGGGACACTCTTTCTCTCCCACACACACACACACACCTTTCTCTTTTACACACATACACACTCTCCCCTCCCTTTCACTCTCTCTCATACACACACAAACTTTCTCTCTCACAGGCACATACTCTCTCTCTGTCACACACACACTCACCCCCTCTCTCTCACACACACACTCCCTGTGCTCCCTCTGTAACTCCTGCCCGTAGTTGGTACTCACATTTCTGCCAATGCATGACTCAGCTGTGAGGCTGTTTCAGCCTGAAGTGCTGGTGTCTCTCTGTGGACTGCAACCTCTCTCTCTCTCTCTCGCGCTGATTCTGTATCTAATACTGCTGGAACTGCGAGATTCTCAGTTTTAAAGAAACCTCCCACAGACCAGCTCTGAACCCAGCCCACAAAACCACATTACACATTACACATTACACTGGTAAGGAGAAGTTTCCAACACGTCACCTCAATCTGAGAAGGGAGAGAGAGGGGGAGAGAGAGAGAGAGGAGGGGACAGAGAGAGAGAGGGAGAGGAGGGGACAGAGAGAGAGAGAGAGGAGGGGACAGAGAGAGAGAGAGAGAGTGACAGGAGGGGAAAGAGAGAGACAGAGAGAGAGAGAGAGAGGAGGGGACAGAGAGAGAGAGAGAGTGACAGGAGGGGAAAGAGAGAGAGAGAGAGAGGAGGGGACAGAGAGAGAGAGACAGGAGGGGACAGAGAGAGAGAGAGAGGAGGGGACAGAGAGAGAGAGAGAGAGTGACAGGAGGGGAAAGAGAGAGAGAGAGAGAGGAGGGGACAGAGAGAGAGAGAGACAGGAGGTAACAGAGAGAGAGGGGGGGGGAGGGGACAGAGAGAGAGAGAGAGTGACAGGAGGGGAAAGAGAAAGAGAGAGAGGAGGGGACAGAGAGAGAGAGAGAGGAGGGGACAGAGAGAGAGAGAGAGTGACAGGAGGGGACAGAGAGAGAGACAGGAGGTAACAGAGAGAGAGAGAGAGAGAGGAGGGGACAGAGAGAGGGAGAGACAGGAGGTAACAGAGAGAGAGAGAGAGAGAGGAGGGGACAGAGAGAGGGAGAGACAGGAGGTAACAGAGAGAGAGAGGGGAGGGGACAGAGAGAGAGACAGGAGGTAACAGCGAGAGAGAGAGGAGGGGACAGAGAGAGAGAGAGAGGAGGGGACAGAGAGAGAGAGAGAGGAGGGGACAGAGAGAGAGAGAGGAGGTAACAGAGAGAGAGAGAGACAGGAGGTAACAGAGAGAGAGAGAGGAGGGGACAGAGAGAGAGAGAGGAGGGGACAGAGAGAGAGAGAGGAGGTAACAGAGAGAGAGAGAGAGACAGGAGGTAACAGAGAGAGAGAGAGGAGGGGACAGAGAGAGAGAGAGAGGAGGGGACAGAGAGAGAGAGACAGGAGGGGACAGAGAGAGAGAGAGACAGGAGGGGACAGAGAGAGAGAGAGGAGGGGACAGAGAGAGAGAGAGAGGAGGGGACAGAGAGAGAGAGACAGGAGGGGACAGAGAGAGAGAGAGAGGAGGGGACAGAGAGAGAGAGAGGAGGTAACAGAGAGAGAGAGACAGGAGGTAACAGAGAGAGAGAGAGAGAGGAGGGGACAGAGAGAGAGAGAGAGAGAGAGAGGAGGGGACAGAGAGAGAGAGAGGAGGTAACAGAGAGAGAGAGACAGGAGGTAACAGAGAGAGAGAGAGAGAGGAGGGGACAGAGAGAGAGAGAGGAGGGGACAGAGAGAGAGAGAGAGGAGGGGACAGAGAGAGAGTGACAGGAGGGGACAGAGAGAGAGAGACAGGAGGGGACAGAGAGAGAGAGAGGAGGGGACAGAGAGAGAGAGACAGGAGGGGACAGAGAGAGAGAGAGACAGGAGGGGACAGAGAGAGACAGAGAGAGAGAGAGACAGGAGGGGACAGAGAGAGACAGAGAGAGAGAGACAGGAGGGGACAGAGAGAGACAGAGAGAGAGAGAGACAGGAGGGGACAGAGAGAGACAGAGAGAGAGAGAGACAGGAGGGGACAGAGAGAGACAGAGAGAGAGTGACAGGAGGGGACAGAGAGAGAGAGACAGGAGGGGACAGAGAGAGAGAGAGAGAGGAGGGGACAGAGAGAGAGAGAGAGAGAGGAGGGGACAGAGAGAGACAGAGAGAGAGACAGGAGGGGATAGAGAGAGACAGAGAGAGAGAGAGACAGGAGGGGACAGAGAGAGAGAGAGAGGAGGGGACAGAGAGAGAGAGACAGGAGGGGACAGAGAGAGAGAGAGAGGAGGAGACAGAGAGAGAGAGGAGGGGACAGAGAGAGAGAGAGAGAGACGGGAGGAGACAGAGAGAGAGGGAGAGACAGGAGGGGACAGAGAGAGAGAGAGAGGAGGGGACAGAGAGAGAGACAGGAGGGGACAGAGAGAGAGAGAGACATGGGGGACAGAGAGAGAGAGAGAGGAGGGGACAGAGAGAGAGAGACAGGAGGGGACAGAGAGAGAGAGAGAGGAGGAGACAGAGAGAGAGAGGAGGGGACAGAGAGAGAGAGAGAGAGAGACGGGAGGAGACAGAGAGAGAGGGAGAGACAGGAGGGGACAGAGAGAGAGAGAGAGGAGGGGACAGAGAGAGAGACAGGAGGGGACAGAGAGAGAGAGAGACATGGGGGACAGAGAGAGAGAGAGAAAGGCGGAGACAGAGAGAGAGAGAGAGAGGAGGGGACAGAGAGAGAGAGTGACAGGAGGGGACAGAGAGAGAGAGAGAGGAGGGGACAGAGAGAGAGAGACAGGAGGGGACAGAGAGAGAGAGAGAGGAGGAGACAGAGAGAGAGAGGAGGGGACAGAGAGAGAGAGAGAGACGGGAGGAGACAGAGAGAGAGGGAGAGACAGGAGGGGACAGAGAGAGAGAGAGAGGAGGGGACAGAGAGAGAGACAGGAGGGGACAGAGAGAGAGAGAGACATGGGGGACAGAGAGAGAGAGAGAAAGGCGGAGACAGAGAGAGAGAGAGAGAGGAGGGGACAGAGAGAGAGAGTGACAGGAGGGGACAGAGAGAGACAGGAGGGGACAGAGAGAGAGAAAGAGACGGGGGTGACAGAGAGAGAGGAGGGGACAGAGAGAGAGAAAGAGACGGGGGTGACAGAGAGAGAGACAGGAGGGGACAGAGAGAGAGAAAGAGACGGGGGTGACAGAGAGAGAGAGAGAGGAGGGGACAGAGAGAGAGACAGGAGGGGGCAGAGAGAGAGAGAGGAGGGGACAGAGAGAGAGAGAGAGAGACAGGAGGGGACAGAGAGAGAGAGAGAGACGGGGGGACAGCGAGCGAGAGAGAGAGGAGGGGACAGAGAGAGAGAGAGACGGGGGGGCAGAGAGAGAGAGAGACGGGGGGGATAGAGAGAGAGAGAGAGAGAGAGAGAGACAGGAGGGACAGAGAGACAGGAGGGGACAGAGAGAGAGAGAGACAGGAGGGGACAGAGAGAGACAGAGAGAGAGAGACAGGAGGGGACAGAGAGAGACAGAGAGAGAGAGAGACAGGAGGGGACAGAGAGAGACAGAGAGAGAGAGAGACAGGAGGGGACAGAGAGAGACAGAGAGAGAGTGACAGGAGGGGACAGAGAGAGAGAGACAGGAGGGGACAGAGAGAGAGAGAGAGAGGAGGGGACAGAGAGAGAGAGAGAGAGGAGGGGACAGAGAGAGACAGAGAGAGAGACAGGAGGGGATAGAGAGAGACAGAGAGAGAGAGAGACAGGAGGGGACAGAGAGAGAGAGAGGAGGGGACAGAGAGAGAGAGACAGGAGGGGACAGAGAGAGAGAGAGAGGAGGAGACAGAGAGAGAGAGAGGAGGGGACAGAGAGAGAGAGAGACGGGAGGAGACAGAGAGAGAGGGAGAGACAGGAGGGGACAGAGAGAGAGAGAGAGGAGGGGACAGAGAGAGAGACAGGAGGGGACAGAGAGAGAGAGAGACATGGGGGACAGAGAGAGAGAGAGAAAGGCGGAGACAGAGAGAGAGAGAGAGGAGGGGACAGAGAGAGAGAGTGACAGGAGGGGACAGAGAGAGACAGGAGGGGACAGAGAGAGAGAAAGAGACGGGGGTGACAGAGAGAGAGGAGGGGACAGAGAGAGAGAAAGAGACGGGGGTGACAGAGAGAGAGACAGGAGGGGACAGAGAGAGAGAAAGAGACGGGGGTGACAGAGAGAGAGAGAGAGGAGGGGACAGAGAGAGAGACAGGAGGGGACAGAGAGAGAGAGAGGAGGGGACAGAGAGAGAGAGAGAGACAGGAGGGGACAGAGAGAGAGAGAGAGACGGGGGGACAGCGAGCGAGAGAGAGAGGAGGGGACAGAGAGAGAGAGAGACGGGGGGGCAGAGAGAGAGAGAGACGGGGGGGATAGAGAGAGAGAGAGAGAGAGAGAGACAGGAGGGACAGAGAGACAGGAGGGGACAGAGAGAGAGAGACAGGAGGGGACAGAGAGAGAGAGACAGGAGGGGACAGAGCGAGAGAGAGAGAGAGAGTGTCACAGAGTCCCACAGCACAGAAACAGACCCTTTGGCCCATCTAGCCCGTGCTGACCCTAATCCCCAAACTAACCCAGTCCCCCCTGCCTGCTCCTGGCCCATCTCCCTCTAACCCTTCCCTGTCCATGTCCTTATCCAAATCCCTTTTAAACGTTGTAACTGTCCCTCCCCCCCCCTTCCTCAGGAAGGTCATTCCACACACAGACCACCCTCTGGGGAAAACAGTTGCCCCTCGTGCCCCTCTCTCCTCTCCCCTTAAACATGTGCCCCCTGGTCTTCAAACCCCCCCCACCCCCCCCACCCTGGGGAATAGACACCCACCATTCACCCTCTCTACCCCCCTCATGAGTTTATAAACCTCTATAAGGTCACCCCTCAGCCTCCGACGCTCCGGGGGAACAAAACCCCAGCCTATCCAGCCTTTCGTTATAACTCCAACCCTCCCATTCCCGGCATCATCCTGGGACATCTCTCCGGAACCCTCTCCAGTTTAATAATATCCTTCCTATAACAGGACACAGTATTCCAGAAGGGGCCTCACCGATGTCCTGTACAACCTCAACGTGACACCCCCAACTCCGACACTGAAAGGGCTGAGCAATGAAGGGGAGTGTGTGAAACCCCTTCGTAACCCCCCTGTCTGTATGTGACACAAACTCCAAAGGATTATGTCCCTGAATCCCTGGGTCCCTCTGTCCCCCAGCACCACCCAGAGCCCTCCCATGAACTGTATAAGCCCTGCTCGTAACAAAATCCAGCACCTCACGTTTATCCAGATTGAACTCCACTTGCCCCCTCCTCAGCCCATCGACCCAATTGATCAAGACCCCTCTGTAACCTGAGAAAACCCGTCTTCATTGCCTGCAATTACACCAATCTTGGTGTCATCCGCAAATATACCAAACATGGGCTCCTTCAGATATTCTCATCCAAATCATTTCAGTAAATGACAAGCCGTACAGGACCCAGCCCCTGATCCTTGTGGCACATCACTGGTCCCAGGCCTCCAGCCTGAAAAACAGCCCTCCTCCCCCACCCTCTGTCTCCTGCTGGTAAACCAACTGGCAAGCTCAGCCTGAATCCCCTGTGACCTAACTTTACTCGTTAGCCTACCGTGTGGAAACTTGTCAAAGGCTTTACTAAAATGCAAACAAGCAACATCCACAGCTCTGTCGTCATCAATCTCTTTGGTAACTTCCTCAAAAAGCTCAATCAAGTTTGTGAGACAGGACTTCCCTCGCACAAAACCGTGCTGACTGTCCCTAATTAAGGCTTGCCTCTCTAAATGTCCTTGAATCCTATCTTTTATAATCGCCCCCAACAATTTAGATTAGATTAGATTAGATTAGATTACATTACAGTGTGGAAACAGGCCCTTCGGCCCAACAAGTCCACACCGACCCGCCGAAGCGAAACCCACCCATACCCCTACATTTACCCCTTACCTAACACTATGGGCAGTTTAGTGTGGCCAATTCACCTGACCTGCACATCTTTGGATGGTGGGAGGAAACCGGAGCACCCGCAGGAAACGCACGCAGACACGGGGAGAACGTGCAAACTCCACACAGTCAGTCGCCTGAGGCGGGAATTGAACCTGGGTCTCAGGCGCTGTGAGGCAGCAGTGCT